>NC_134483.1:397313072-397609121 GCF_040206685.1 Ascaphus truei
GTCGCTACTGAGCCGAGGCTGTAAAAATTGAGTTTAGCTCCGGTCGTAGTACTCTGCAGTAACAATAGGCATCGCTAGTATGCTAGTACTGTATGTGTCTCTAATCTAAATCCAATCTAACCCACCCTTCATTCCCATTAATTTCATATGATATCCCATTTATTTCAATATAACCCACCACTTTTTCCCATACCAAAACCTTCTGATGACTAGAAAGTATTTTTTATATTTAAACATTACAGTTTAACAAAGATTTTGTCCTTCTTCAATCTTCTTACAATAATATAATCTTCTAACAATAATGCAATCTTCTTCAACCAACATAATCTTCTGGCTGTCTCTTGTACAGTTTCATCTGCAAAATAACTGTGAGATTGTTCTTTATTAATACTAATCGAGAAGAAATAAATTGCGTACTACCAATAAACTGTGCATACATGGTCTGTATGGAACACATGTGCGGGTCATAGAGTTTCTGCGCATGCATGTCCTAAGCAACTGTTATGTAAACTGTACTGTATGTATGAACTGTATGGAACATATGTGAAGTACAGTTATTGCCATTTGAATGGAACTCATACATATCCATTATCGTTGGATGTGTTTCCATCATGAACATGGTGTTTATGTTAATCAGCCAGTCGAACCTGCATAAAAAAAAAAAAATAATAACAAGGATTACACAATGAAAACCCAAATTGCACTCCTTACAATAATACAATCAAGATTTTCCACTGTGGCATTCAGGGGAAAAAAATAATTTAGCCCTGAAACCTCAGCCAAAGCATCCACTCAAGCTTCATGCGTGGGGGTCAATCTTGAGAGTTGGATCTGGGCCCATAGTTGTATTTGAAGGCAAGTACTAATAACTGTAGTATTCTAACTGTATCTGAATGTGACTCAGTCCTTGTATAACAGTGTTATTTGTTTTTTTTTCCTCCAGGAATCATGGATAAAGCGTTCTTCTATGAGGCCATTATTGGTCAGAGAGCATCCTACATTTCAGATAACTTTCCATCTGGTCATCGGTACGTCCAAGATAACGACTCAAAACAACCCTGAGTCACAGGACTCACAAAGTAGTTTTACAACAACAAGATCCTTATTTTCTGAACATTTCAGTGTAAAAACAGGCAGTCTAGCAGAGTCACTGGTTGTGCACCCGCACCTTCCTTTAAAATGTCTGCCTAAGTCCAGATAAACTGGAGGGCTAACAGGCAGTCAAAGAATTAGCTTTGCCACTCAAGGTACTGTCCCTTTGAAACCTAGAACTGGCTCAGACAGAGGTAGTCTGCAAATTAAGAAGGGATACGATGTCTTTCCTTGCCACAGTAACCTTTATCTTTATGTCCAATAGAGCAGTTGATAAGAAGCAATAGCCTTTTATTCCCTAAAAGAATCTACAGAAATTAATATAACAACACAATAACCTTAAAATATGGCAATATGATTCAGAATCATGATATAAATTGTGTCTGCCATACAGTATCAATCAAGGCAACACATGATTTAACAATTGCTTAATTACTTTATATTCTGAAGTCAATATTGTGATTTCATTTATGCTGTCTTTGTTTTTGTTATTATATAGATAATGAAAATGTTTCCTCCCAGTATTGGTGAAGAAAAAAAGACAGCGCACAACCTCTCATAGTGTAAAATAGTACAGATATAATGATAAATATTAAAGTGGTGTAATATGCATGTACAGCAAGGACAAATCAGGTGGACAGGGCATGTTCAGGGTACATGTTACCGCTCCGATGATGGATCAAATACGTCAGGTGAGCGTCAGCTAATCCTACAGTTCTCCTGCTCCAGTCACCAGAGCCGCCAACAGAAATCGTGGGGCCCGGGACAGACATTTTAAGCAAGGCCCCCCCCATGTCGGCGGTATTGCCCGCCACCCCCCCCCCCCCATTTCACACCTTACGAGCCCCCTCTCTTTCCCCCCCTCTTCCCATGTATTTCTCTAACTTCAGTCTCACCCTCCAGCCTCGCATGTATTTCTCTTCCCTGCTTCTCACTCTTAGGCCAGGTCCCCGCTGGCTACTGCAGCGCCCGCTGTTGTGGACGCTGCAGGGACAATAGCCGCTGCACAATGGAACCGAGCCCGGTGCGAGGGGGGGCGCTGCGCTCCGCCGACAGTGACTCCTGCTCGCAAGAAAATTGTGAGCAGGAGTCGCGACGGAGCGCTAAGCCACACCCCCCGGCGGTTCAGCCAATGAGGGCGAACCTGCCGGGTGATGACACAGCCACGCCCCCATCCCTCCCCCGTCACGCCCCCCCCCGTCTTTGGTCTGCAGCTCCCTGCAGACCAGGGGAATCGGCTGCACACGCCGCCAGCCTCTCTGACGCACGTGCAGCGCAGGTACTGTGGCCGCAGCCTTATTCCCTCTTTTCCTCACTCACCCCATCCTCTCCCTCCGTCAATTACCCCATGCTCACTCATTCAGTACCCCCCCCCCCCACACACACACACACACACACAATTCCTCCCACAAAATATATACCAAAAATCTTCCCACCCCAAAATATACCCCCCACCAAATGAATACAAAAATCCCTCCTACCCAATACATACATATACCTACCCAATACATACATATACACACATATATATATATTTATATATATATATATATATATATATATATATATATATATATATATATATATATATATATATATATATATATATATATGTAACGGGTATTCCCCCACCCAATCGCATATAGAGTGTGTAGCCCTGGTTCCTATCGAACACAGATCACTACCATGTGCTGTATAACCTGTAGGCTCACAGGGCCTAGGCCTCTGTCACAACCCCACGTGAGTCAATGAATGTATGAGTGTGTGACTGCGCAGCCACCGTGTCCAGGAGTGAATACTGGTACCGTTGGTGCACTTGAAGTTTACCTGCCGGGCACTCCTGTACCCGGTGCTGCAACTGTCTTCACAAAGGATCGGCGTGGGCATAGATGAAGTCACCTGTAGGTGTCCGGGGCGATCCCACCCAGACACACGGCTACTTGGCAGCGGGGCCTGGTCCCAAGCCTCCCGCTGATTTAGAACTGTCCCGTAACTATCGTCGCACAGTAAGGGGATCAGGAGCTTGACTATGGCCAGTCCCTAGCTCCGCTGCACTCTACTGGGGCTCAGGGCCTATCTGGGCCTGGGGCATGCGGCCTGGGTAGGGGGCGGCTGCCTCCCTACTCCGGAGCTCCTTCTCCACCAGCTAGCTCTGACTCCTCGTGCGCACCACCACTTCCTATCCTCCCTAAACTCGTACCTCATTGGTCCTGCCGTGTCACGGGGGGCCGCGGGGGCTGCTGGAACCCGACATCCCCTAACTCCCCTCCTCCTTGAGCTCTCCTCCTTCGCGGGTTTCTGACACCCTGCCCTGCGCATGCGCAACCTCCAGCCGGACCAGGTATGCGCCAGCGCCACCTTTAACATGGCAGCTCCCTAACGCGGAACCTCCGTTATTGGAGCGTTCCCTAGGTGCAACACCCCCTCACGTAACATCAAAAAAGGGTGAATGGGGGTCCCGGCTACAAGTGTATGTGAGGGGGAACCTATACCAGGTGTGGTGCGTTATACCTGTCAGGCTCGCAGGAGGCCTGAGCCTCCACCAATGAGAGCCTGGTGTGTATCCTCTTGAACAATACTATATGGTGCAGCGCCACCACCTGCGATGGCTCCCAGCAGAGCGGGAGTTGTTCCTCGCAGGACACATACAAATGAACACATACACTGGATGTAAAATAGCAACGGTCTTTACTATATGCAGAATGTAACCTAACACATACATCAGTAATCCACAACAAGATATATGTACCACCCTCTGCCACTAGCTGGCAGCTATAACCTTGCCCCTAACTGGGCTATAACCTTCTTAGCCACTACTGGGCTATACGCTTCTTAGCCACTACTGGGCTATACCCTTACACCCCCTTCCCAACCCTGTGTCCAGAAAGTCCAAGCCCAAACAAGTGTGTGAACAGGCCTGTCACATGTGAGGAGCAAGTTAAAGTTGGTGCACGTGTGGAAGGTTGTAAATACCTGCCCAAGTGTCTCTACACCTGGGTGTCTTCGCAAAGGATCTACCGGCACCGCGTGGTCCAGCGCTGATCTGAACCTCCGCGTGGGATGGGGTCCAGCCAGACGTCCCACCATAAGGACAGTCTCTGGATCAGCAACGCAGCATACAGGAACATGCAGTGCAGCATACACTATACTGGGTCCCTGTACCAAAGAACTGCACAGTGTCTCTCCCTCTCCATACACTAATGAACTCCACAGGATCTGTCACTAGGTCCCTGCCTAGCACACAGCTGAAGGGGCACATGGTCCTTACCTAAGGGCCTGTCCCTGTGACCACCCACCCTCACTAGTGGGGATTCAACTCTAGCCTGGGGATTTCTGGCCTAGGGCAGAAGCTCGCAGCTCTCTGCCCCCCTTCTTTCCCCCTCTGTCTCCTAAGTCTGACTGACTCATGTGCTTCACAGTCTGCTTCCTGACTGCACACAACATTGTATCCAATTCCCAGCTGCAGAGAATCTTCAAGTCTCAGTGGCTGGCTGGCTGCAGGTGACAGGGATCATAGGGCATTCCCCAGAGGCTGCTGGGGGATGTAGTCCACTCAGGACCTCTTTCCTATGGGGACCGCGTGCGCGATCTCTACTGCGCCTGTGTGAAGCTGTAATGGCCGCCGCTATACTTAACTGCGCCTGCGCAACCTCCTAGAGCTCCTGCACACTTATAATGGCCACCGCTACCCTTGCCAACCTCTGCTCATTGCGCAAACCTCGCACCAACCACAACATGGCCGCCGCGGCTATCTGCGCATGCGCAACCCTTCGTGCATGCACGAGCATCAGGACCCCGACGGTGCCGGCCCAGATGGCGGCGGGAACCGGAAGAAGTCGCCGTCCCCTTTCCCCGCTGCCACAGGGGTAAGGCAGGTGGCAAAGGAAGATCAGGGGAACCGGGCGTGACCCCCTTACATATATATATATATAGATACACATACCACATACATATATATACACCCACCTTAGTGTGTGTGTGTGTGTGTGTGTGTGTGTGTGTGTGTGTGTGTGTGTGTGTGTGTGTGTGTGTGTGTGTGTGTGTGTGTGTGTGTGTGTGTGTGTGTGTGTGTGTGTGTGTGTGTGTGTGTATCCACCAATCCATATAAAAAATACACCAAGCCCCCCAATCCATGTAATAAAAATACCCCAAGACCCCCAATCCATGTACAAAATACCCCACGACCCCCACAACATATATATAAAAATCCAACTTACCTTGGGGATGATCTCAGCCGGTCAGGCCGGTGGCTGCAGGCCGGTGGCTGCTGGGGGTGAAGTGGAGGGGGGGCGCGGTGTTCCGGTAGTGCTGCTGGGGAGGGAGGCATGATGCTGTGGGGGGCAATGCTGCGGGGGGGGGCAGTACGGGGGTGTCTGGCGGCTGAAAGGCCCGATCCTGCGTGGAAGGGGTGGCGGTGCTGCGAGGGGCCCGGCGGCTGGTTACAGCAGTTGCCGCCGGCCCCGCTGCAGGCACCCCATGTTGCTGGTCCCGGTGGGCTGCAGGGGTGGGGCCGATGCTGGCACGATGCTGAGGGGGGTGGCGGGGCGGGATGGCCCGGTGGCAGCAGGGGGGGGGCGGTGCCCCGATGCTGCGGTGGTGGGAGCTGGCGGTTTTGGCCCGGTGGGGAGGTGGTGGCATGGGGGGATTAGTTGGCAGGGCTGCGGGGGGGCCACCGGCCCCGCTGAGACACCTGTCTCCCAATGGCCAATGCTGCTCCCGCGCGCGCACCGGGCCCCCCTCTCACGCCAGCGTGCCGGAAGCATAAGCCAACCTACTTGGAGACCCGGCGCCGGGTGCAGTGTTTTTTTTATTTTTTTATTTTTTAAATAACTGGCGCCCGGCCGGGCCCCCCTCACCCATGGGGCCCGGGACGCCAGTGCCCTTTGTCCCCCGCTGTTGGCGGCCCTGCCAGTCACTGCAAAAGGTTCTTTAAACAGGCTGAATAGGGCTCTGGTGTGGACACTCAATCCAGGAACACCTCTGCTTGCTTGAAGATTCACAAACGTACTGTCCCTTTAAGCTGACAAACTCTGTACCAGTTCAGCAGTACAGCAGAACGAATCAATGCCACCCCAATAAACTACCGGCTCTGGGGGAGTCCCACAGTGTGAGCTCTGACTTCACGACGCCACTTGCAGCACACTGACGTCACAGGGTTTTGCCGTGAACCACGACCAACCCGTGCTGGCTCCGTTTTAAAGCTGAAGGCTAACCGGACAAGTCACAGTAGTAAGCTGTGGGATAATACTTGCCAATAAACTGTTCGTTTACACTTCTACGCGTTTCGTTAGTAAAATTTACTTCATCAGTAAAGTCTGAAATATTAAAGGTTATAGCAATTCCACTGAGAACAAAGCGGGATTCCAGCCAAATTGAGTAAGTTCATAAAAAGAACAATTAAAAAAAAAATGCCACATACTCAGTTGCTAAGCATACAGTATGTTTAAGTTGTGTTACAATTATCAACTCATTTTTGTTTGGTTTTTTACTAATAACTTTCAGGCAAGTACTAAAGCGCTCTATTGAAGTATTTGTTATCAAAACTTTTCATTATAGTTTTTCAATTTTTCAGGTTCTCTCTATATTGATCTTATTCTTCTACGTGAAATCATTGTGCAAGGCAAATTAGCTGAAAAGGTAAAAGAAATAACATAAAAAGTAATTCCATACAGTTGGCATAAAAGTTTTTTTTTTTTTTTTAAACTAATCAATGTAATTGACTTCCTTCAATTACCCCTAGAGTAAAATATTTACTTATTTGCTGTTTTTTAATAAAAAAAACATATTTCTATTTGTACTTTTTCAGACTAGATTCTTTATTCTCTTCAATAGGGAATTTCGGCTGAAAACGGTCCGGTCAGGCACTTCATGTGATACAGAATAAATCCCTGGAAGCATAATGATCAAACAAAACAACAAATTAATACTGTAAATAAGTCTAGACTAAACTCTCAATTTTCCTCTACTGTATATTTTATCACAGAAAAAAAGGTGATGAAACACTTGTATTTATCTGTTTGATTTTAAAATATAAATGTGAAACAGCTTCAGTATTTTAAATGTATTAAACATGCCAATTCTATTAGTTATATTTAGTCCTAGAAAAGAGGCCCCTTAAAAAAACAGTCACTGTCTTAGGGGCCTATGCAGAGAACTACGAGAATGGCCATTCGCCAGACTTTAAACTCTCCATGTTTTTGGCGGATTCCCCTCGCAGTATGCAGGAAGGTGCGCATATCTGTGAGAGGAATCCGGCAGAGAGATGGCGAGCCCTGGCGAGAAGGGCTCCGCTGGCGAGATCTGTCAGCAGAGAGCGAGATCCGCCTCTCTCTGCACAAATCTCGGCTGGAAAAAAAAAATGTGTACATAACAATTTGATTACTATTGTAGATGTGCAGGGGGTCTCCGGATATGAACCGCGTTGGTTTTATGTCCGGGGACCCCCTGCTTCCCGAGATACAGGCCCCGTTATGAGGTGCCGGTATCTCCTATGCATTGAGATAGCCCGATCACGTGACGCGGGACATTTCCATTCATAGGAGATACTGGCACCTCATAAAGGTGCCTGTATCTCGGGAAGCAGGGGGTTTTGGATGTGATTTTGGATATGGCTAACACAAATGATGACGTCATTTAAAGGAAATGAAGCCAGCCAATCAGAATGGCTGTGCTTCATTTCCCTTTAACATGACGTCAACAAAAAAAACTGTGCCCCGTCACATGGGACTACAGCCAATGAGATCGTGGAAACTAAATCAACGATCTCATTGGCTGGAGTCCCATGTGACGGCGCCATGTTGGTTTTGTTGACGTCATGTTAAAGGGAAAATGAAGCACAGCCATTCTGATTGGCTGGCTTCATTTCCTTTAAATGATGTCATCATCTGTGCCTATAAAAGCCTATGTCGTCTCATTTTCCAGCTTGACGCCGTGGGGAGAGGACCTCCCCTCAGAAGAAGAAGCCAGAAGAAGAAGCCAGAAGACCCCGCAGACGGTGAAGAAGACACCGAAAAGAAGACCACAGACGGTATGGATTATAAAGACAAGAAAGAAGACACCACATTGGATTACAAAGGTTTATTATTTTATGGGTTCCTGTCTTTGGATGTGTTGCAGACATAGCGGTTTTCCCTCAAGTCCCTCAAGTCGGTCATTGGTCATCTAATATAAAAGTAAAGTCAAGAAATGTATTTTATTTCATTTGTAATGTTGTTTTTTGTTTTTTTTCTCACAAGTCGGATTTATTTTTTTCATGTTCTATTCATGCCCATGTATGTATATATATCCCTCTTGAGCTATATACATACATGTTTATTAAAGGGTTGTTTTTCAAATGTTTATTGCATTTTTTCATGTCTTCTACAAGTCTTTTCCCTATTTGCTTACTATTTTGTGTGTGCAGTGTAATGTAGAATGACTTCTTTCATTTCAGATGATTATGATTGCATGGGTATATGTTGGGACCCTGCCTTAATGGTTTAATGTGTCTTATTTGGTGCATTTAGATTGTTTATGATCGTGTTAGTTAGGAATAAATTTGTTTTTGCACTGGTTTTGTGTTTGTCTACCAATCTTGAATAGGGATTTTTGTTTAGATTTGCTTGTAATGTATTTCAGATGGCATTAATTGTGTGTTGTTAATTTATTATTGTCGACTTGCTTTGTTTATATAGAATGTTTACTTTCAAGCGTGTATTTGTTTTGGAGCATTGATTGCAATTGTGTACATGATGTACATATTATTTGCTTCATGTACACATTGTTCAATAGTAAGTTTTATACCAATTTACTGCTTTGGATAGGTGCTTGCTTTATTCTCGTATGAGATGTGTTTTTATTTTCATTTGGCTTTGTTTTTAATTTGGCAGTGATGTTGTCAATTGCAGATCGGATGTTTTAAATAGCTACATGCATATCCTTTCTCATTTCTTTGTAGGTTGCTTAATCATACTTATATTTTACATACATTTATAAAGATATATGTAAAATAATATATATATATGTAAAATTATATATATATATATATATATATATAATCAAAACTAAATAGATGATACCGTTCTGTGGCTAACGAAATGCTTTTATTTGTGCGAGCTTTCGAGATACACTGATCTCTTCTTCCGGCGATGTTACAATGAATGAAGCAAGGATTACTTAAAAACAGTGTCTCTTGGAATGTTATCTGTGCTGGTCCTTCCCCCGGTGTGGATCTGTTTTATGGCTAGAGGTGTCAAAGGGTAACTGAAAGCAAGTGAAGAAAGAGTGTGTATGTGTATCAGTGTGAATAAAAATGAATGGAGAGCCCACAGTATAAACAGTGCTCTACACAAGGTGTGTGTGGAGTGAGAGGGATATAAATGGTGTGGGTATATATATATATATATATATATATATATAATATATATATATATATACAGTGTTCGACAAACCTATACATTTGCTCGCCCCGGGCGAGTGGATTTAACCCCCGGGCGAGTAAATATTGGCCCAAGCAGCACACGTTTGGTACTAGGTGGCGAGTAGATTTTTTTGTGTGTCGAGTAGATTTTTTGGTGATTTGTCAACCACTGTATATATATATATTGTGGTTAGCAGGGATGGGTGCAGTGTGTAATCGCCCCCACAGTGGTTGTTAATGGGTTGCGGGTGGGTCGCTTGCGGCCTTAACCCCTTCATGACCGTTGCTGTATTAACCACTATGGTTATGAAGTTGACCCGCAACACCCCCGGAAACCATAAACACCCCCCCCCCCCCCAAATTCCAAATACCCCCTTAATCCAATGCCGCTCCCCACAGAAAGCATGGTAATGGATGGTTAACCCCTTCATTGCCTTAGCGGTTGGCCGCTAAGGTAATGAATTGGGCTGTTAATGCATTATTCCTACTTCGGATGCATGGGGGGGGGCTTCGGTGCTGATATTCCTGTGTATCAGCTCTGGAGCCCCCCTGCATCAATCCGAGGCAGGAAAAGGGCCAGATTTTTTTTATGTCACCTATCGCCGCTCAGCAGCAGCTTTTTGCCAACTTCTGTTGGCGGAGCGATTTGGAGAAAATCTCTCCATTTTATAGCCCCGATCAGCGCCGAGATGCTGATCGGGGCTACTAGAATATGGTGGATTTTAAAACTGGCGAGATATGGCGGGTTTTACTCAGCTCGTCAATTTTTCGCCATGTTCTGAATTGCTGTAGGCAAATTTGGCAAATTACTGGCGTTATTAGCCTTCTCGCTGCTCTCTGCATAGGCCTCTAGATTCTTTATTCTCTTCAATAGGGAATTTCGGCTGAAAATGTCCGGTCAGGCACTTCATGTAATACAGAATAAATCCCTGGAAGCATAATGAGTTCAAACAAAAGAACAAATTAATACTGTAAATAAGTCTAGACTAAACTCTCAATTTTCCTCTACTGTATATTTTATCATAGAAAAAAAGATGATGAAACACTTGTATTTATTTGTTTGATTTTAAAATATAAATATGAAACAGCTTCAGTATTTTAAATGTATTAAACATGCCAATTCCATTAGTTATATTTAGTCCTAGAAAAGAGGCCCCTTAAAAAACAGTCACTGTCTTAGTTTTTAATCTTATGAATCATTTGCTGTCTATAGAACTTGATATCTAGAATACACAGACTGGATTATAAAATTACATGTCAATTGGGGCCTATTTACTAAAAATGAGAAAATCATAAATAAACTCTCACATACTACGATGGAGGATAATGTTTAGTAACGATGCCGTAACAGTTTTGAAAATACATTTCTTGGAGTAATTTACACTGGCGACACGTTTAATTCGAGTAGGGCTAGTACCGCAAGCCGGGACATGCGTCACGCGTCATCGGGAGCCTGCGCCCCCTGCACACGCGTCCAGGGCTCCCCGAGGGAGCCCTGGTGTCCCGCGATGTGGGGGACGGCGGCAGGGGGTTCCGGGGGACCCGGCGGACCCGGCAGCGGGGAGGAGAAAGCCCCGATCGGAGGACGCTCCTCCGCGGCTTCGGCGCGCGCCCGGCACCCTGCGGCGTGCGCCAGGTTACTGCTGCGGCCGAGACCGGGCAAATGCTCGAATAAACTTGGCCGCAGCAGTAGTTACATTACTAGAATAAATTTGTGTCTAAATCTACCCAGAATCTATGGATTAATACATAGGCAATGCCCCAGAAATATGCAAGGCAAATTAGATTTTTTTTCCCTAAGCACAATTGTTCTCTAAATGCATTCAGTTGAACCAATAACATGTAATTGTCAAAACATAACATAGCCAAAGGCATATGTCACACAAACCCAGATATTTGAAGTTCATGTTCTCTCATTTAATTTCATTCTGAAAGCACCTGGAGTGTCCCTGAGTTTTGCTGCCAAGGCAAATCGTCTTTTGCTGTATTATGTTTCAAGTCCTTAGTGTTTTCTCACCATGAGTTATCCTGTACCGTATACTTATTGAGTGATATTGTATATGTTTTCTCCTCATCTCTGGTATATTATCTTATGGTAATGATACTTTTGACTTCCATCTCAGAAGATCCACTTGATTTGCTGTATGTAACATAAGAAAACAAAAATTGATGTATTTCTTTGGCGGCACTGACAGCTAAAGGGAATGGTAGAGGTCAAGGCAAGACAACCCCTGTCATCTACTCTGTTTCAAACGTTTGTACAGTAGATTGCTTGAAGGACCGGTGTACTCAGTTCTGTAGAATTATGTATTTCTATATGTGTAAACTATGTCATTATAAAATACCAGATATGTAGCCTTCAGCACTCATATGCTGTGATATCAAAGACACTGATTGCAGGAGACAGCTGTTTGAAGAGAATGTTGAAGGCCTTCATGGACCACCAGTACGGCCATGAATCATACAGATAGTTTGAGAACAACTGATCAAAGGATTTTGTTACTGGAGTTACAGTAATTTCCTTTTTAAAATCACCATGTAGTGGCACACCTTAATGCTTTTTGATAAATATATCTGTAGGTATCATTGCTTGTCAATCTAAAACATAAAGCATCAAACAAGAACATTTGTTGTATAAAATTATGAGAAGATTAACTGTCGTTTGATAAACTTCAGTGGACCAACATTAGAAGTCTTTATAAATATGTCCTGAGATTTCAAATCCTTTTATGTTTCCTTTCCAAGAGCAATCTGTATAGTACCCTTTACTGAGAAACCTATGGGGTTTAATTGTATTGACTGTATGAACTCTAATGTTGGTCCGCTAAATGGTAGTAAAACCTACAGTATAGTATAAGTAATCTGCTTTTCTCCAGGACTGATATGGCTGTTAGAACTACTGTAATTTTATCTAATCATAAACTACTGATATTTTTAGCAAATAATAAATCCGGCATTAAATAAAAAAAATTACATGTAATACATGAGCCTTTCTTATGTACTGTATGAGCCGAAATGTTCAGCTATAACATTTCACTTTTTTTCGTAGTGGAGTGGCTTTCTTTTATTTTTTTGATAAATAAACCAAAACTCAAAGTAATTTTTTTTTTAAATATCCTACTCACTACTATGAAATGTACATACAGTACATACATACATACATATATAGCACCCTTCTGGGATCCTACTCAAGTCTTGGGGCTAACAGGTGGAAATGGGTTAATTTCCAGGCCCTAATTTTGCATATTTATTGTAACATATTTAAATTGTTAGCTTAAAGTCAGGTGCATAGCCACCCCCTGCTCCTGGAAGTTGCCAGAAGAGTCACTCTGCAGGGGATGGCAGTGTCTAAAGTTAAGACCACAGGAAAAGGTTATAAATAATTGGTGATGAGAAACGGAGTTCTCTGTGTCAGTGTTCAAGCTTCAAATGTCAGCATCTTTGATAATAATAAGAAACACTTGTAGTGGGCAGAAACCGTATAAATAAAGGTGAGTACCACTGTGTTGGTGTGTATATGTTTGAACTCAGATATGGGAGTCAATAATCTATGTGTCCTGTATATACAGTGGCGGCCCGCTATAGTCTAATCCGGCCACCACCGCGGGTAATTTTAAACCCCGTTCAGACGCGGGCTTTTTTTTTTCTTTTCGGCGCCGCAGGCGCTTCTATTGTTCAGCGCCATTCAGCGCTGATTGAAGAAACGGCCGCTCGCGGCCGTGAGATGTGGCTGGCGAGCGGCCAATTCCGGCGCCAAAATTGAAATGGCCGGGACAAATGCGAGCAAGCTTAGTATATAAACACTCTACCCTGTCAAAAATCCTGGACTAACTCCCTAGAGTCACACGCTTCTGATACACAGTCTCTCCAGCTGAAGGAATATAAATGTACTCACGGCAGATATGTTCTGCAAACTGTCCAGCTTGATTCATGTGCATCACGCTGAAAGGGATGAATAGGCAGCAGAATCCAGACGAGGAAAAAGCGAGCACTAAGAAAGCAAGTGAGAGGGGGCTACGAACCTGATGTAAATAAAAATATCCTTTATTGATCAAGCGACTTCAGAGGAAAATATATGTGCAGCTCGGACACGTTTCGCGCAACAGCGCTTTGTCAACGAGTTTGACAAAGCGTTGTTGCGTGAAACGCGTCCGAGCTGCACATATATTTTCCTCTGATGTCGCTGGATCAATAAATGATATTTTTATTTACATCAGGTTCGTAGCCCCCTCTCACTTGCTTTCTTAGTGCTCGCTTTTTCCTCGTCTGGATTCTGCTGCCTATAGGTTATAAATAGGCAGGGATTAGCCTCAATTTTTCAGATACCAGGAGGTACCAGAGGAGGGGATCTCACCTGTACATAATGTAAGTCTACTTGTCAGTAACTAGGGGCCTATGCTGGTAGCCCTCATAACCAACATAACGAGGCTTTGTAGCTGTTATCGGCAAAATATGCATACAGCAATTGCGAAAGCCTTAATAAGTGGGCTGAATCGCCAATTTTTCTGCCGTCAAAAACACATCGCCAAGTGAGCGTCGATAAGCCACTTATCGGCAGGTTTTGAAACTCGTGCAATTCTAGTAGTCTTGATAAGGTTATCAAGGCTTATCGAGGCTCTAGAATGGTGATATACTCTAAAATTCCTCTCGCCAGAAAAAGTTGGCATGAATCTGCCAAGAAGCTTCATAGGCGGCGGCGAGAAAGGACTTAGAAAAAAAAATACATTTGTCCTGCATCGGATTGATCCCGGGCGTCTCCGAAGCTGATACACATTAATATCAGCACCGGGGGCCCCCGGCATGAATCAGATACAGGAGAAATGCATTTGCAGGCAACTTCATTAACTTAGCGGCTAACCGTTAAGGCAATGAAGGGGTTAACTACTGGTGCCCGGTGGTATTTGGCCCTCTACCCACAATAAAGAAAAATAAACCCAATCTCACTTGGGAGGGGATACATGGGCTATATATATATATATATATATATATATATATATATATATATATATATATATATATAAAAAAATATATATATATATATATATATAAAATCGAAAGGTTGGTACTAGCTGCGGTAAATCTGATTGGTCCTCAGCCTCTGGCCAATCAGATTGGTGGCTCTATGACGTCACCCGGCTCTATGACATCACCCGGCTCTATGACGTCACCCAACTCTCTCTCTCTCTCTCTCTCGCTCTCCCTCCCCCCCCACCGGCACCCGGACGGAGGGGAAACGCGGCCCGGCCCTCCTGCCCCAGCCGCCATCGCTCACTTCCCTCCCCAGCGGGGGGACAGGCAGTGGGCAGGCAGCTTCTGGAAGGAACCCCTTCCTCCTGCAGCTGCCCCCGGTAAGATGGTGGCGCACAGCGGACAGGCGGGGGGTGGTATTCAGTCAGGAGAGAGGGGGGGGGAGTTAGTCAGGAGAGAGGGGGGGAGGGAATCAGGAGAGAGGGGGGGGAGAGGGAGTCAGGAGAGAAGGGGGGGAAGCCTAAACAGCTGTGAAGAGGGGGGAAGGGAGTTGAGAGGGCGGATGGGGGAGGCAGAACATTACATCACGGGCAACGCCGGGTATATCAGCTAGTATTTTATATATATATATATATATATATATATATATATATACATACAGCTTAACTCCGTTATAGCGCGATCCGCTATAACGCGAATCCGCTTTTTTGGGGGGGGGGGTTTGGCCAAAATTGGGACAAAACATTAATAAAAGCTTAAAATAAAATAAAAACACAAACCCACCAAACAGCACAATAGAACAGAAGAATAATGTATAAGTGAATAGGACATAAGCTGAAGATCTCCTACCTCTCCTCTTTATGGGATTGTGCTGCCTCTGCCACTGCTCTGTGGGTGGCTGTGGGCACTATTTGCGGGCTGTGGGTTCTGTGCGCTGTGCACGCTCTGTGGGAACTCTGTGTGCTGTGTGAGTTCTGGGCGCTGTGGGCGCTCAAGGCTATGATCACAAAGCACCCTACCACTTCAAAGGCCAGCATCTTTCATGTTAACCGAAAGACCACACAGAATTAATTACCAAAAGACCACATAGAATTACCCCCTTGCTCACAGTACCCCCCTGCTCTCACAGTATCCCCCCTGCTCACAGTACTCCCCCTGCTCACACAGTAACCCCATCTGCTCACACAGTATGCCCCCCTGCACACACAGTAACCACCCCCACTGCTCACACAGTACCCCCCCTGCTCACACAGTACCCCCCTTCTCAAAGTACCCCCCCTGCTCAAACAGTGCCCCCCCTGCTCACACAGTACCCCCCTGCTCAAAGTACCCCCCCTGCTCAAAATATACCCGCCTGCTCAAAATATACCTCCCTGCTCAAAATATACCCCCCTGCTCACAATACCCCCCCCCTGCTCACAGTAACCCCCTGCTCACAGCCCCCCTTGCTCAAAGTACCCCCCCTGCGCAAAGTACACGCCCTGCTCACACAGTACCCCCCTGCTCAAAGTACCCCCCCTGCTCAAAATATACCGCCTGCTCACAGTGCCCCCCCACTGCTCACAGTACCCCCCCACTGCTCACAGCCCTCCCTTGCTCAAAGTACCCCCCAGCTCAAAAAATCCCCCCTGCTCAAAGTACCCCCCCTGCTCAAAGTACCCCCCCCCATGCTCAAAATATCCCCCCCTGCTCAAAATATACCCCCTGCTCACAGTACCCCCCCTTCTCACAGTACCCCTCCCTGCTCACAGCCCCCCCCTTGCTCAAAGTACCCCCGTGCTCAAAATATCCCCGCCTGCTCAGAGTACCCCCCTGCTCAAAATATCCCCCCCACCTGCTCAAAGTACGCCCCCTGCTCAAAGTACCCCCCTGCTCAAAATATACCCCCTACTCACAGTACCCCCCTGCTCACAGCCTCCCCCTTGCTCAAAGTACCCCCTGCTCAAAATATCCCCCCTGCTCACAGTACCCCCCTGCTCAAAATATCCCCCCTGCTCACAGTACCCCCACCCCTGCTCACACCCTCCCTTGCTCAAAGTACCCCCCTGCTCAAAATATCCCCCCCTGCTCACAATACCCCCCTGCTCAAAGTACCCCTCCTGCTCAAAGTAACCCCCTGCTCAAAATATACCCCCTGCTCAAAATATACCCCCTGCTCACAGTACATCTCCCCTGCTCACAGCCCTTCCGCTTGTTCAAAGTACCCCCCTGCTCAAAATATCCCCCCCTGCTCACAGTACCCCCCTGCTCAAAATATCGCCCCTGCTCAAAATATACCCCCTGCTCACAGTACCCCCCCCCCCCCTTGCTCAAAGTACCCCCCCCCTGCTCAAAATATCCCCCCCCCCTGCTCACAGTACCCCCCTGCTCAAAATATCTGGCAGTCATCCATGCATTTTTGCTAAAGTCATACGAAAAAGGCATAGTGCCCATATTCACATGGTGGAAGCACCGTGACGATTTAAACTTGCCAATACAAAGTGGCTTCAGTTTGTGATTTCCAGTTTGGTTCACACAAAAAAGTACGGTCACTCTGTCTTTCATTTGTTTAAATCCTTGTTTACGCTGTTCGTCATTCTTACAAGCCAGAGTGGTATTCGGTAGCATTTTGAAACACAGTCCAGTCTCATCGCAGTTATAAACTTGTTCTGCGGTATTGTCACCATCTTCAATTATCTTCTGAAGCTGGGCAGGGTACGAGCATGCAGCTTCATCGTCAGCTGAACGTATCTCTCCTGATATAGTGTTTTTCCTTATTCCATGTCGCCTTTTAAAGCGATTTAGCCATCCACTACTTGCCCTGAAGGAAGTTGAAGCATTGCCGTGAAGTTGGTTGTGAAACTTTTTGGCTTGCGTTTGCAGATGGGGTCCAGACAGAGGCATGCCTTCGGATCTTTCTTGGACAAACCACTGAAAAACAGCTTTATCCAACTAGCTGTCTTTAGGTTCACGCAAACGATTACGTTTCAGTCCATCGTCTGTTTCTATGGACTTAACTGCATCACAAAGTTTCTCCTCCTCCTTTTTTCATCCGCGAACTGTAAACTCATTCAGTCCTAGCTCTCTAGCCACTTTGGTTTGCGTCACTCCAGATTTTATTCTATCAAGCGCAGCAATTTTTTCTTGTACAGTAAACTTCTTACGTTTGGTTGAAGTTTCCGCCATTTCTATCTGCCAAGGGTCTTCAGTATGCCTTTTCCTAGTGTTGAAAACCTGAGGCTTTTAACAACTGATCTGGAGGGCTTAAGTACAGTACCTGAGTACAGTACAGAATTTTCCAAGCAAACTCAGCGAGAATAGTGAGGAGAGAAGTGGTATCTAGTAAATGTGATGGTAAAGACGAAATCTTGGTTAGATATGGCCACATTGGAGGAATATGTGAGATGTGGCCGTATACCAAGAGGACTTAGAATCCTAAAACCCTCAACATACGGCACAGACAGCCCAGAATTTGTTAAGGAATGGGAGAGAATTCTCAACCATTGTTCATTAGAGCTAATTCAATTGCTTATCTTAGAAAGGAAAAGGGAAGTAATCGAGGTAGACACAAATATAACTAAAATCAAAAATGAAATCTTACAGATTCCATTTCTAGATAAATTACCACAATTAACTAGAGACATGAATGTTAAGTTGAGGAAATCTGAGAATCAAATTTTGGTTAATAAAAATAAAAAATTCGTTAGAGATAAAAGGGATTACGCTCTGAATATACAGAGATGTTGGGATACAGTAAAGGAATCCAATACAGATGGAGATATTGTCATAAATGACACTAACAAACCGAATATCACTGATAATACTCCATCAAAAGGTTTATTACAGACCAAACACACTAATCCCAAACAACATATTAATATCCCTAGAACACCAAGGGATCCAATTTTTTATTCCACCCCATCTGGCCCTGATTCCTGCATTTGAACTACGCTGGAAAGGAGGATATCATCAATACCAGACTGCATCATTACTGCTGTGATGCTGCCTTTACCATTTATATTTGCTGGAACTTCACTTCTTCTCAAATTATGCACTTCTTTTTACCAGCCTCAGTATGTCTCTAACGCTATTCATATATCTCCATCTCTCCTTCCTTCACCACTTCTCTTTTCACATGAACTCCTTTCTTACCTGCGTCCTCTGACACCACACAGCTATATCCCCTGCACTAAAAAACACCCCTACAAATCATCCTCACACATCCTCTTTCTGTCCATGCTTCTCCTCCTTGCTTCTGGGGATATCTCTCCCAATCCTGGTCCCTGTCTTATTCCTAAATGCGCTCGTCCTCGCCTGTCAATTGCAACCTCTACTCCTTCTGGTGTCAACCCCTCTGACCTCATACCCATCCCCTGCCACCCTCCCTCCGTACTCCCTTTCTCCTGTGCTCTTTGGAATGCTCGCTCCCTTTCTAACAAGTTCCTCTCTGTGCATGACTTCTTTCTCTCTCACTCCCTGCTTCTCTTTGCTATAACTGAGACCTGGCTCACTCAGTCTGACTCTGCTCTGGAAGCTGCCCTCTCCTATGGTGGCCTTTCCTTCTCCCACACTCCGCACACTGATGGCAGGGGTGGAGGCGTGGGGCTCCTGCTCTCCTCTCTCTGTCGTTACCGAACCCTTCCTATTCCTCCCTCTCTTGCTTTTCCCTCCTTTGAGGCTCACACTGTCCAGATTTTCTCTCCTCTCCCTGTTCATGTGGCGGTCATCTATCGCCCACCTACCTCTACTCATCCCCCTTCTGCCTTTCTCTCTCACTTTGAATCCTGGCTCTCTTTCTTCCTCTCCTCAGACTCCCCTGTTCTTCTCCTTGGGGACTTCAATTGCCACATTGATGACCCCTCTCTCCATTGGGCTTCCCGCTTTCTTTCTCTAACCTCTTCTTTTGGCCTTCAACAGTGGACTGCAGCCAGCACCCACAAGGATGGCCACTACTTAGACCTGGTTTTCACTAAGAACTTCTCTCTCCGATTTCTCCATTTCCCCTTTTCCTCTCTCTGACCATCATCTCATCTCATTCTCTCTATCTCGCTTCTCCCCTTCTCCACCTCCATCTACCCCCCGGTTCTGCAGAAACCTGCGCTCTATTCACTTACCTGACTTTGAGTCCACTTTACTCTCCTCCCTCTCCTCTCTCAGCTCTGCTACAGACCCCGACAACCTGGTCAGGAACTACAACTCTGTCTTGTCCTCCTCTCTTGATCTACATGCCCCACTTTCTCTCTGCCGCACTCGCCCTTCTAACCCTAGACCCTGGCTAAATTCCCACACGCGCATGCTGCGTTCCTCCACTCGTTCCTCTGAACGCCTCTGGAGGAAGTCTCACACTCTCGCAGACTTCCTTCACTACAAATTTATGCTATCCTGTTTCAACTCTGCCCTCTCGCAAGCTAAACAAGCCTACTTTTCTGCACTAATCAACATGCACAAGTCTAACCCACGCCGACTGTTCTCTGTCTTTGATACTCTACTCAAACCACCCTCAGCTGCCTCTCCTTCCTCCATCTCCGCTCAGGACTTTGCTGACTATTTTCAGGAAAAGGTGGAATCCATACGTCAGAACATCCCCTCTGTTTCTTCTTCCCATCCTACACCTCTTCCTAACTCTCCTCCTGCCTTCCTTGACTCTTTTTCCACTGTCTCAGAGGAGGATGTGTCGCTGTTGATCGCCTCTTCTCCCTCTACCACTTGCCCTCTTGACCCCATTCCCTCCCATCTCCTAAAACCTCTTGCTCCTACTATAATCAATACGCTCACACACATTTTTAACTCCTCCCTCTGCTCTGGAACCTTTCCATTCTCCTTCAAACATGCAACAGTCATACCATTACTCAAAAGCAGCAAGCTTGACCCTACCGTCTTTCTAACTATCGACCTGTCTCCCTCCTGCCTTTTGCCTCTAAACTCCTTGAACGTCTTGTATTCTCTCGCTTGCTCCATTTTCTCAACACCTATTCTCTCCTAGACCCTCTACAATCTGGCTTCCGCACTGCTCACTCCATGGAAACAGCCCTCACTAAAATAACTGACGACCTCCATGCTGCCAAAGACAGAGGTCATTACACTCTGCTCATATTACTCGACCTCTCTGCAGCATTTGATACTGTGGATCACCCTCTTCTCCTTCACATTCTCCACACTCTTGGTATTTGGAACAAAGCTCTATCCTGGATCTCATCCTACCTCTCCCATCGTACTTTCAGTGTCTCTTCTGCTAACACCTCCTCCTTCTCTATTGATCTCTCTGTGGGGGTACCCCAGGGCTCTGTCCTGGGACCTCTTCTCTTTTCTCTGTACACACTCTCTCTAGGTGACCTAATAACATCTTTTGGGTTTAAATATCACCTCTATGCTGATGACACACAAATATACTTTTCAACACCCGACCTTACACCTGCTATACAGACCAAAGTTTCTGAATGTCTCTCTGCTATATCATCCTGGATGGCCCTCCGTCGCCTTAAACTCAACATGGCTAAAACAGAGCTCCTCATACTTCCTCCCAAACCTGGCCCTACTACCTTCTTCCACATTACTGTTGGAACTACGATCATTCACCCAGTAGCCCAAGCACGCTGCCTAGGGGTCACACTCGACTCCTCTCTCACATTCGCCCCTCACATTCAAAACATTTCTAAAACTTGTCGCTTTTTCCTCCGCAATATAACAAAGATACGCCCTTTCCTCTGTTGCTCGACTGCTAAAACTCTGACTCAGGCCCTCATTCTCTCCCGTCTTGATTACTGTAACCTCCTGCTGTCCGGCCTTCCTGCCTCTCACCTGTCTCCCCTACAATCTATCCTAAATGCTGCTGCCAGAATCACTCTACTCTTTCCTAGATCTGTCTCAGCATCTCCCCTCCTGAAATCCCTCTCCTGGCTTCCGATCAAATCCCGCATCTCACACTCCATTCTTCTCCTCACTTTTAAAGCTTTACACTCTTCTGCCCCTCCTTACATCTCAGCCCTAATTTCTCGCTATGCACCATCCCGACTCTTGCGTTCTGCTCAAGGATGTCTTCTTTCTACCCCCTTTTTATCTAAAGCCCTCTCCCGCCTTAAACCTTTTTCACTGACTGCCCCACACCTCTGGAATGCCCTTCCCCTCAGTACCCGACTAGCACCCTCTCTATCCACCTTTAAGACCCACCTTAAGACACACTTGCTTAAAGAAGCATATGAATAGCACTGTGAACATTCTGAACACATGATACATAAAGCTTGGCCCCCTGCAGACGCACTTACCAGAACTCCCTCCTATTGTCTCTGTACGTTCTCTCTACCTACCAATTAGATTGTAAGCTCCTCGTGGCAGGGACTCCTCTTCCTTAATGTTATGTTTATGTCTAAAGCACTTATTTCCATGATCTGTTATTTATATTATCTGTTATTTATTCGATTACCACATATATTACTACTGTGAAGCGCTATGTACATTAATGGCGCTATATAAATAAAGACATACAATACAATACAATACAATGCTAGACCTCCCCATGAAAAGCATACTAGACTTCCATCTAAATATCAAAGAAATGACACTTCAGATAACTCTAGATGGGGAGCCAATATTAATAAATCCAAAAATTGGAATCCCCATCATTCCAAGCAAAACAAATATTACAAAAAACAACAAAATCCACATAACAGAAAAGATAATGGTAATTATAAAAAATATACCAATACACAGTGTTCGACAAACCTATACATTTGCACGCCCCGAGCGAGTGGATTTAACATCGTGGCGAGCTACTATTGGCCCAGGCATCACACGTTTGGTACTAGGTGGCGAGTAGATTTTTTTGTTGGGCGAGTAGATTTGTTGGTGATTTGTCGACCACTGCCAATACACATGAGGAAAAATAGAATAGGACGCCTACCATTCCCCTTCAAAATAAATTTGAATTATTAAAGGATAAAAAGAGGAATTAGAAAATGAGGATTTTTTAAACAGGTTGGAGAAAATGAGACAAACAATATCCACCTGGAACTCAAATCACCCACCCATATTGGAAATCACAAACAAAGCGATAAGGAAAAGACAGGAATCAGGAGAGGGCATAGGGGAAGTGGAGCAAGGGGAAGTAGAACCACACTCCCCTCTCAAATCTACCCAGATGACCCAACATTAAAATCAAAGGGCATCTATAACCTATCCAATTATCGCATAGACCAAACCCTGATGAATGTTTTGGGGAAAGGCCTTTCATTTGCCCCTACACGTAGAGTCAACAATTTTGATCTGTACATAGATCTTCAAAGGTTTAATCGGAAGTTGACTCTAAGTAGACATTTTATTGTAGACTAAGGTAAACAAGTGTCACCATTAGACACTGTAATCCTATTGTAAACACATTGTCCACCAATTAACAAACTCATTTGGTGGATCTAATGTCCCTAATGGATGAGGGTCTTACCAATACCATAGACAATCTGTTTATCCAACACTCATCGTTTAAACCCAATTCTACTTTTCACCCATATCATTCGAGGGGTCATTACATTGAAATTTTCAACAGATTAGTTGAAAAAGAATTTCAATATCTTGGTCAATCTAAGGCAATCCAAATGAGCCATAACAACAACCTTACTGCTCAGGAAAAACAAACTTTGAAAGTATTACAATCAGATCTAAATACAGTTGTACGTGAAGCAGATAAGGGTGGGGGAATTATACTTCAAAACAGAGTAGACTACTGTTTAGAGGCTACTAGATTACTGTCGGACCCCATATCATATTGTAAATTATCAAGGGATCCAACAGTTCAATATCAATTAAATCTCTAAAAAATGCTTAAATCTTCACATCACTAAAATGTTCTTACCAAACATGAATTTGATTACCTGTGTTGTGCGGCTCCCACCATCCCCATTATGTATCACTTATCCAAAATTCACAAATCACTCACTAATCCCCCGGGCGTCCAATTATTTTGGGGATTAATTCACTTACTGCTAACCTTTCGTTCTATGTTGATTCTTTTTTACCATCACATTTATTAGATACCACTTCTCTCCTCACTATTCTCGCTGAGTTTGCTTGGAAAAATACATATCAATTGGCCACTCTTGATGTTCAAGCACTCTACACGTCTATTCCACATAAGGGGATGCTATAGATCACTTTTTAGCACTACACGGCACTTTACCACTTTCCCAACGTAGCTTTATTCACGATTCTATTGAATTTATATTGAAACACAATTATTTTCTTTTTGAACACGCGTTTTATTTACAACTGTGTGGCACGGCTATGGGGACACATTTTGCACCATCATTTGCCAATTTGTACATGGGATGGTGGGAGTCGCTACATATTTGGGGTGACGAGGTATCTCCGCCATAATTGGTAATGTGGCAGAGATACATCAATGATGTGTTTGTCATCTGGGATGGCGACAATATCTCTTTTTACAAGTTTGTCACTCAGTTAAATAACAATCAATTTAATCTCACTTTTACCAGTGAATTAAACCAAACTAATATTACATTCTTAGATTTGGAATTATACATTGCTAACAATAAACTTTTGACCAAAACCCATTTTAAAACCACCAATGTTAATTATTTTTTACATCCAACAAGTGGACATGAAAAAAGATGCATTAATAACATCCCATTCAGTCAATTTCTGCGTATTAGGCGTACAGTAATTGTGCAGATGTGGAGACGTTCAAGAAACAGTCTCAAATCCTTTTTGAGCGGTTTCAACAAAAGGGTTATGATGATAACTTAGGGGGTCATGCAGTAAGTGGCGGAAAGGCACTTCTCGCCCGTTTCACGCCCAAAATGCCTACCCCTATTCAGTAAGGGGCGAAAACTTGGTGTAAAGCAAAAAAAACACCAATGTGTTTGGCGGGTTTTTTTTTTCCGCCATCGGCGCGGCGAAAAGTACCTTTTCGCCTCAACTAGCCATTTTTTCTGCCACGCTCAATTCTAGTAGTGGCGAGTAGCTTTGCGCCGCCATTCGCCACTCTAGAATGGCGTTTTTCAGGCGAATCCGGCCCGCCACAAAAACTAGGCAAGTTGATGGTGAGAGGCTGCGGATGAGCGGCGGATCGGCACTTAGAAAAAATTCAGGCCTTTTTCCTGGCTGGGATTGACGCCGGGGGTCTCCGGAGCTGAAACCATTAATACCAGCACGGAGCCCCCCGGCATGCATCCGAGGCAGGAAAAATGCATTTAAAGGCCACTTCATTACCTTAGCGGCTAACCGCTAAGGCAATGAAGGGGTTAAGCCGCCGTGCCAGGTTTATTGTGGGTAGCGGGAGTGGGTGAAGGGGATATTTGGCCCTTGTTGTTTGTTTAGGGCTTGCGGGGGGGTTGCAGGTGAACTTAACGCCTTCACGACCATAGCGGTTAATACCGCTATGGTCATGAAGGGGTTAAGCCCTCCCACTACCCACTAGCAAGCCCTAAACAAACCACCGTTGGGGCCAAATACCCCCTTCACCCACCCGCGCTACCCACAATAAAAAGAAAATACACACAACAGCCCCACATTAAATAAATAAATATATATAAATAAATAAATATATAGCACTCACCCATGTCCGACTGGCACGATGAAGGCCATCCTCATCTTCTTCCTGCTAATGCCCCCTCCATTGCTGCAAAACAGAAACAAGAATAAAAACATCCAATGTAATGTCCCCTAACCCTTTAATCACCATAGCGGTTATTAACCGCTACAGTCATTAAGGGGTTAACCCACCCTCACCCACCACTCGGGAGGCCTACATACCCTCCCCCATTAACCCCCCCACCCTGTGAGGCCTAACCACCCTCACCCACTACCCACAAGGGAGGCCTACCTACATACCCTTGGGGCCAATACACCCTCCCCCCCACCCCCAGTACCCACAATAAAAACAATACACAGCCCCACAATAAACATAATTCTATTTATTAAATACATTACCCACCCCCTGTGCCCCCCCATAAATACATGATTTATTCTTTTACATACAGGGTTCATACCCCAGCCCCACGTGAGTCCCCGGCGGGCCTGACGGGTCACCTGACAGACCTACAGGGTACCAGCAGCTTGTTTCATACAGGTTCTGGAGGCCTGTTGGTGGGTCCCGCCAAGCGCCATGGCCCCCAGGTGGTCTCCGCGGGTCACCGTGGGCCACAATTGGGTCCCCACGGTAGTCCTGCGGATGTCTGGGAGCCCTGGGTCAGACCCACAGGTGTCTGAGGGGCCTCGGGTGGTTCCCACAGGGGTCTGGGGACCCACGGGTGCTCACTACGGGTCCACAGTGCCCTCACGGATGTGGGGCCACCGGTTCTTCCCCACAGACTACGGGTCCGCGGTGCCCCCACAGATGTGGGGCCACCGGTTCTTCCCCGCAGGTGTCACCCATGGACCACGCAGCCTGGTACCCGTGAGATACCCGAGGATACCTCAGGTGGTCTCCAGAGGTCTCACACAGAACCAAGGAACCAACCCTGAATATAAAATAAATAAACCTGACCTATACATTCAATACATACATCCCCCCCCCAACACATATAGTACAATAATGTGCCAAGTAACTATTATCCATATAGATACATTATGTTTTAGTAGACTAATAAAGTTATTTTAATTTGTGTTAGGTTTGTTAAGTTTACATTATTAATAAAGCTTGCTTTGTTCTTAGACGCGCTGACGTCACCGCTATACCCGGCGTGGAGCGCAGTACTCGTGACGCGCTCTGGAAACATGGCGCGTCGAGTGTGACGCGACTGAGCGACGAGTTGGCGGGACGATTGGCGGGAAAAAGATACTATATTAGGTAAGAGGGGTTATCAGATCATTGTACACCTTGATAAAGAGCGGAAGCTCGAAACATGTCGGTGGGGGCCTGAGGGTTCATTTTTTCTTGTTTGCCATGCTCTGACCCAATAAACCTCTAATTTTTGGGACACACTCTCTAGCAATTTATTTTATATAGTAGTGCTCCAACTCTCCTTCCTGGATACCTGCCTTTACTGTAGGTCATAGGCAAGTTTTCTTAATCTCTCTACCACTTGGTATTGTTCCGCTTTGACTGAATAAGAATAATCAGTGACCATTTTGGTAACCTGATCCACTAAGTATAAAAGTCAGCCTCGCCAGATGGTACAGGTTGAAGACCACTTAGTATCAGTTAAAGATGTGGGTATTTTCTCCACTGCTTGCACAATACTTTTCATGGTGGAAACTGACATACAGTAGAGCCTGGGGTGTCTGATGCAAAAGTCAAACGTGAAACAATTGCAGGTGATATCAATGGGTGCTCTGCAAAATGCAATTCTTCAAAGTTCTGCAAATTTATGAGAAAGACAGTCAATAAATTGATGATGATACAATAAAAAAAATCTATGTTATATTATAATCATTGGCTTACATTTTTATATGCTGAAATATGTGTAAATAATTGGGTGGGGTTCAAATCATTTATTTTCCAATAGTATTGACCAATATTATACAGCAAATGCATACTTATATTCCCCATAATTTCTGCTGAACTGTTTATTCATCATGCAATAAACGTTTTAAGGATTCATCAAATGAAGCTGTCTGCACAATGTTCCCTTTGAAATGGGATTTCAAAAGTAATTTACAACTGGATATGCTTTGATTGAAATTACATTTTGAAGCAGTAGGTTGTCAGAAATACTTGTCCCTTATAAGTTATCTAGCTTGATAAAGCTCTAAAATACTTTGGGGTTTCTGTATTAACTTAAAGAACATACATAAAGAACATGTATTTTAACACAATGCTGTTTTTTGGAGCAGAGTTGCATGCTATGTAGAAATAGTTTCTAACATCTGATGCAGAATGTTAGTCTTAGTCTTAGTGGGAAATCAGTGAAAATGAATCTGATCCATCCCTCCCATACCCATCTAAGATCTACACTGACCATAGACCATACCCCGCACCTTCAAATTTTTTAGATCATTTTGGTCAATAAAATACAAATCTCGTAGGAACAGAACAAGGAGAGGGTGAAAGAATAGGTTTTCTGAGGAATCTGGAAAGGTGGGGCTATCGACCCCAGAACAACAAAAAGAGGGGGTCACAGAGACAACATCAGAGGAATCACAAATAATTAATCTGTCAAATAAGGTTCTCAGTCCAGAACATGTTAGGGCGTTGTCTAAGGGTTTGTTATTTTGTCCTACTAATAACCTTGATACATTTGAGTGTATAAAAGATTTAAACCCCTTCTCGAGGGAACACCTTTTACATAAATTTCATAGCAGACGACAGTTTGTGCAGTTTGTCTAACATTGACTGACCCAATAGCCATCTGTTGCCGAATGTTCCCACTTCAAATGTACAGAAGACTAAAGAGTTCTGCAGGATATGGGAATTGTGACAGGCACCTGGGAATAAGGCTACCACACTCAGAATTTTCATGTGTACGTCACATAGAACTTGCACATTAAGCGAGTGGTAATGTTTCCTGTTACGGAAACGCATCTCACTTGCACGTAGCGGGGTAAACGCAACATGTGTGCAATCTATAGCACCCCTCACATTGGGTAACCCTGCTACAGTATAAAATGCAGTCTTCAGTTCCTGCCACTCTGTCTGCTCACTAGGAAAATGCATATAATCCCTAGCTCGTCTAGTAAATGCACATAGAAACTGGCTAAGGGCCCACGAGAATATTGCCTGCGAAACCCCACCTACTATGCCCAAAGTTGTCAGAAAAGACGCAGAAGCAAGAAAATGTAATGAACTCAGCAATTGAACAAGGCCAGGCACTGCTTGACTCCTGTCTGTTGATGGCTCTAAATCTTCTCTTAACTCTTCATAGAGTTTAAAGATAGCCACTGAGTTCAATTGATATCTGCTGATGACCTTGGCCTCTGTTAACCCCTCTAGGGACCATCTAACCCAGAAGCTTCGAACACGCAAATCCTGGCCGACTTGCAACTGCAACTCCCTCTCTCTCCTCTCTCTGTCCTCTCTCTCCTCTCTCTGTCCTCTCTGTCCTCTTTATCCTCTCTATCCTCTCTCGCCTCTCTCTCCTCTCTCTCCTCTCTCTCCTCTCTCTCCTCTCTCCTCTCTCTCCTCTCTCTTCTCTCTCTCCTCTCTCTCCTTCCTCTCTCCTCTCTCTCTCCTTCCTTTCTCTCCTCTCTCTCCTCTCTCTCATCAATTCTTGTTGCAGCATCCTCCTCCTCGCATAGAATGCCGCCAAACCAAAATTGGCTACGACATCCATTTTGCTCTGAAAGTAAGTATTTCCTTGGTAGACTTGAAATAGGCGCCTAATAAGCAACTTGATATAAAATGAGACACCTGTGTATTATAGTACTGTACAGTATGTGGTATTACTTTGTATTGTGAACATTTATATTGGAGTAATACAAGCAGTCATTATAGTTTCATTCAGATGTGTTAAACACTTAAAGAAGCAGAGGTTATCCAAAAATAGAGACCATTCCTTCATACACTGTAAATGCTATAATGCAACACAATATAAAAAATAGTTGAGTAATAAAGGTGTTAAAAATCAATAAGTACATCGTTGTTTCTTAAGAGGTGTGGCATAAGGTAACATTTGTGTTCGAGTAGTTCTTTTGTTATCACAGGAAAATTGCCCCTTAAATTAACCCCTTCATAAAGTTTGCAGTTATATTATCAAGTTCTGAAGATGGATATTATTCAATTTGGATTAATTTAGATTCAATCACGGGATCTCCTTCGATTCAATTAATGGGGGGGACACATATTCATTGTAACACCCCTGGACACCCACAGGACACCACCCATGGACCCCTGGATAGTCATGGGGACCACCTGTTGACCCCTGAACACCCACGGGGACAACCCATGGACCCCCCAGACACCTTCGGACACCACTTGTGGACCCCCGGACACCAGTGCGGACCACCCGAGGACCCCCGGACACTCGCAGACACCACCCGAGGACCCCCAGACACCTGCAGGTACCACCTGTGGACCCCCAGACACCCGCATGGTCTACCTGAGGACCCCCAGACACCCACAGAGATCACCCGGAAGCCCCCGCTGCCCTCTGGTATCAATGCAGTGCTGAAGAAAAACATAAACAATGCTTTTAGGCATGTCTCAATCTCTTTTTTTGTGCCAGTCTTTAGCTGGTGAAAAGAAATGGTGAGCTCTTTAAGTGCGATTCACTTATCACTGCTTTGTGAATCATGCTGACTGGCAAAAAAACGGTACATTTGTCTTTATATCACCGACTGTGATTTGGTGAAAAAAATCCTTTTTAGTGCGATACTGCAGTGTTATCACTGCGTTGTGAATTGCGCTGCACGCAATATTGCACCAGAAAGGCATATATCTCACTTAAAAATACTTATCATTGCTTTGTGCATAACCCCCATAATATCGCAAAGTAAGTATCAAGGGCTAATCAAAGTAAAGGCCTTGGGTTGATGGGATGTAAATGCAAGCAAAAGTTTGCCTTATCTGGCTACTTATTCAAAATAATCAGAAAAAATGACAGAATTTGAAAAACATAATTGTGGTAACCATTGCATAAATTAAATTGCCTGAAAGGCATAGAAGTTGCTAGTACCATTCACACGAGATGCCTGTGAATTAAGGTCACTGATAAAACATCCTATTTACAGTCTGAGATTTAAATACACGTGTAAAGTGCTGGTGGTGATTAGAGAACATTAAAGATTTCAAAAGCAAAAATGAATAGGGGCCATTAAACAATATGCACTCTAAGGCCGCGCTTATAGTCTTGGCGACAGCGACGCGATGACGTGACATCATCTGTCGCCGTTGTAGCAGCGTTTTTGCCTATTGTCTAGGCGGCAAGAGACGGTGCCAGGGGGCATGGCGGGGGCGGGGGCGTGGCCGTGAGCAGTTCGCCCTCATTGGCTAAACCGCTCACGTGCCCAATAACGTCACGCGGCGGTCGCCGTAAAATCAATTTTCATTGAGTTCCAGTGATCGTGACCAAGCCGTCGCACCGTCGCGGTCGCGCCTACTCTAGGCACACGCGACGGCTTATGTAAACTTGTTTTGATGCGACGTCGACTCGCCGTAGCCAGAATTATAAGCACGGCCAAAGGCACTCATGAAAGTTGAAAATGCTTAAATAGAGTAGATATTTTAGTATAGTACTGGAAATGTTTCCTTTAATACAGTGATGTTAAAATAGCACTTCTTTAACAAAATGGACGAGAAGATAACCATTGTAATACAGGGACACACAAGAATGTACAGTATCTACGTTTTGAAAGAACAAGCGGCTTAATTTCTAGGCTTAATTTCTAGGCTATATACCTGTACAGTTAGAACTATTTCTTGGGATAACCATGTAGCACCCGTTCCATTGAATGGGATTGCTTCTACAAGTGACAGCAGCTATATTTTAGCCATTATGGTTAACAAGTCTGAGAGTTGCTGCTGCTTGTTTATTAAGCCTCAGCATTGCAATTTTACAGCATAATCAGCAAACAGTAAACTACGGAAAATATAGCTTTTGAAATCATCAAAATGTATTATTCCTACCGAGGGAGACATTGAAAGTATGCAGAAAGTCAATTGTTAATGATCCATTTATTCACCTTCTTTACGATACTCGTCTACCTACAGTACTATGTGATTGTTTATAGTAGGATATAAAATAAATTGGAACTTTCTATGCATAACTGCAATAAATCATCTTTAGTTATTTACAATGATAGCATAGAACAATATCAATTTTACCTATACACCTAGCCCATGACAATTAGTGAATCCCACATGACTTAAAATCAATAAGATAACAATATATTTGTGAGATGACATTTAAAATAAAAATCCTTGCATTCCACCAACAGAATTATATTAGAACAAATATATGATATTATATTAGAACAAATAACTTGTGAATGTAAGCCCATCTTGCTTATGATTAAATTGTATATCCCCTGTTATTAACGGTCCATGACATTTGTTCATGACAGTTTTGCCGCAACTAAATGACCTCTGAGGGGTTTAGATGCAAGTGGCCTCGCCACAGGAACACTCAGCCACTAGCCAATTCCCCACTACGGTAAATTCCTAACCTTTACCCTAAAAAAAACCCTAATGTTAACCCCATTACTAACGCTACCACTTAGCCTAAAAACCTTAATCCTTACCCTAAAACCCCCTAATCTTAACCCCTAATATTACCCGCTACCCCATAGCTTAAAAACCTTAACCCCTTACCCTAAAATCCCTTATGTTAACCACCTATCCTAAGCAATATACACCCTTAAGTTAAACCTCTACACTAACCACTAAAACACCTCAGGTTAACCGCTTACTTTCTAAAAAGTAATATCAAGTTACATGTATTGTACTCGATGGTGTATTCCTGAGCTAGTTAGGGTGATGTTCACTTCTGGCATCAAGGTAGCCATTACAGTCAATTGATTTTCTTTACATTTTCATACACGGGTCCACCTTCATTAAAAAGCTCCAGATCTAAAAAAAAAAAAAAAAAAAAAATTTCTGGACTGATTTCACTATTAAATCTAGACCAAATTTGTTCTTATAAATATAACTCATTTAATTTAATAACAAATACAAACAGCCGGTGCCTAAAATAAAATGAAGTACCCCAGTGAATAAACTCTGACTAAATAAAGAGCCCAATCACGGTGTTCAAACAGTTCCTGAGAAGGATTTTGACTGAAGTCTCACAGCACAAACAGTACAAACAAACAAGAAAGACAAAGAAGACAAAAAGAACAATCATAGTGTAACCCTGTTAAATAATAATACTAAATATAAGAACTCAAACACTTACAAAGAATAACCAAATAGCTATTACAATTGAATTAAAAACACATGTAAAATATTATAAAAAAAGACACAAACAATTGCCTATATTAACTTGGGACACAGGCTGAATAAGTCCATCCAGTAGGAGTAAAATTGAAATCCTACTTACAACAGGACTGAAATCACTGGCTCATAGGACAATTCTCCTTCCTTGCCTTGTAGTGAACCTCTTAGGGGAACGCCACACGAGTCTCCGGAGCTTGGATGCTGCTCTGACGCTCATCACCACCGCGCTCGCAGACCCGCTGGTTACGTGGTGAGCGGATGATGTCACTAGCTAGCGCAACAGCGCCAAATGTCCCGGAAGCCAGTAAAGTTCCTGGCACTCGTAGATAGGAATCCCCTTGCTGATCTTGGCTCTAAGGGGGAATGAGCTTGCAAAGCCCACGTCCTCAAAGGATAAAAATAACCACCCTACGCGTTTCGTGACGGAAGTCACTTCGTCAGGGGCATGATGGGTATTGTAGTATACAAACATATACAGGTAGGTCTGGAAATAATTGGACACTGACACAATTTTCATTATTTTGGCTCTGTACGCCACCACAATGGATTTGAAATTAAACAACAGAGATGCAATAGAACTGCAGACTTTCAGCTTTAATTGAAGGGGTTGAAGAAAAATATCGTATGAAACGTTTAGGAATTGCAACCATATTCATACACAGTCTCCTTATTTCAGGGGCTCAAATGTAATTGGAAAAATAAACACAATCATAAATAAAATGTTCATTTTTAATACTTTGTCGAGAATCCTTTGCAGGCAATAACTGCTTGAAGTCTGGAACGCATGGACATCACCAAACGCTGGGTTTCCTCCTTTGTGATGCTTTGCCAGGCCTTTACTGCAGCTGTCTTCAGTTGTTGTTTGTTCGTGGGTCTTTCTACCTTAAGTTTTGTCTTCAGCAAGTGAAATGCATGCTCGATCAGGTTGAGATCAGGTGATTAACTCGGCCATTGCAGAATTTTCCACTTCTTTGCCTTAAAAAACTCCTGTGTTGCTTTCGCAGTATGTTTTGGGTCATTGTCCATCTGTAAAGTGAAGCGCCGCCCAATCAACTTCGCTGAATTTGGCTGAATCTGAGCAGACAATTTATCCCTATACACTTCAGAATTCATCCGGCTGCTTCTGTCTTCTGTCACATCATCAATAAACACTATTGACCCAGTGTCATTGTAAGCCATGCATGCCCATGCCATCACACTGCATCCACCATGTTTTACAGATGATATGGTATGCTTCGGATCATGAGCCGTTCCAAGCCTTCTCCATACTTTTTTCTTCTCATCATTCTGGTACAGGTTGATCTTAGTTTCATCTGTCCAAAGCATGCTGTTCCAGAACTGGGCTGGCTTTTTTAGATATTGTTTGGCAAAGTCTCATCTGGCCTTTCTATTCTTGAGGCTTATGAATGGTTTGCACCTTGTGGTGAACCCTCTGTATTTTCTCTCATGAAGTCTTCTCTTTATGGTAGACTTGGATAATGATATGCCTACCTCCTGGAGAGTGTTCTTCACTTGGCTGGATGTTGTGAAGGGGTGTTGTGTTGCAGAGCTCACCAGTGCGTTCGTCTTTTCTCAGAAAGTACCAAACTGTTGATTTGGCCGCTCCTAATGTTCCTGCTATCTCTCTGGTGGATTTTCTTCTTTTTTTTGCAGCCTAAGGATGCCCTGTTTCACTTGCATTAAGAGCTCACTTAACCGCATGTTGTGGGTTCACAGCAACAGCTTCCAAATGTTAATGCCACACATGGAATCAACTCCAGACCTTTTACCTGCTTAATTGATGTTGAAATAACGAAGTAATAGCCCACACCTGTCCATGAAACAGCTTTTGAGGCAATTGTCCAATTACTTTTGGTCCCTTGAAAAAGATTGGGCTACGTATTAAAGAGATGTAATTCCTAAACCCTTCCTCCAATTTGGATGTGAATACCCTCAAATTAAAGCTGATAGACTGCACTTTAAGCCCATATTCATTATTTAACTGTAACTTGAATTTATTTTGGTACACAGCTGAAATAACAAAACTTGTATCAGTGTCCAATTATTTCCGGACCTAACTGTATATACTCACATGACTAATTAAAAACCAATAATTAATTAATTACATATAATTATATATTAAAATGAAAAACAATATTAGTTATCCTTAATACTGACTGAATATACTATAAACCAACATACACCTTCTAAAAAGAAAATAAATTAATTCTATGTGACAATAATAACATATAAAATTAAAAAACACACAATAGAGACCTCATACAACCCACTAGGGCTTGAACACTATCCAAGAACAAAATAACTAAAGTGTGCCCAATGCAAACAGTAATTGTTGACCTAAAATACACTTACTTAATTGAATGACTGAATTGAAAAATCAACCAAGCCACCCAAAATGCTAAACTGCCAGTACCAACAGCAATCATTGAGACTTACTTAACATGCAAATATATATTACAAGCAGTACCAATAACTCTAAATCAGTCTAACTGACCAAAAAAGCTCCAAGGTCAAAGTCAATATTTAGAGTATTAGGAGACAATGTTTTTAATTCATATATCCAATATGATTCACGCTTACTAATCCCATTTATTCTGTCTCCTCCTCTCCAATTTCCTGGATATGTTTCAGTAGCTTGAAATATGAGGCCTTTAGGGTTCTGTTGGAGTCATGGAACAGAAATACCCATTTCTGCCTTCTCTGTTTCACCCCCCCCGCCTTTCCTTGGCAGTTCTGCTTGCTAGCTGTATTTGGATGTTACTTTCCTTGCAGTTTCACTCCCAGTGCAGATGAAATGGATACATTATGTTGCCTTTTTTCCTTCCAGTCTGTCACACCCCTGGTTGCCCTGGCAACATCTCCAGTCCTCCAAGTTAATGGGCTTTCCCATTCCCACCTGTCCCTGCTGACAGTTAGTATGGCCTGAGCCCTATCCCTGTGTCACAAGCAGTACCCACTGTCTTTTACTTCCTGACATTGGCAGAGTGAGTACATTCATGTTACACCCCTATGGCAAGGCCGATTCTTTTCACCTGCCCTTACTACAAAGCACCCACAGAGATACACCTTTCCAACACAAAGATCTTATCCACAAGTGCCAGTTTTTATTACTGCCTTCCTAAATAAAGTGAAGAAAATATACAGGACTTGTTGTGCTTTGGAAAGAGGGCTGAGTTGAAGCTAGCTGGGTTCATTCATACTCCAGACATGACCCTGGATCCAGAATAGTGAAAAGAAGACTGTGTGTCTTGGGGACATACACACAGGAACTGCTACTCAAAGACTTTATGCTTACACAGAGCAGTCTCTGCAGACTGACAAGCAGCAGCCTTACAAACAAGCACAGCACAAGCTTATGCCCCACACTGCTATTCAGAGCAGCCTCTACAGCAGAAACAAGCGACAGCTTCATGCTAAGGAAAGTGTTACATTACACAGCTTTACAAAGCAGCAGCTTTTTGGAAAACTAGCTGGGTTCATTCATACCACAGACATGACCATGGATCCAGAATAGTTGGTGATGAACTAGGAAATGGTGTGACACAATATGAGTAGTAAGACCTCTCCTGATGTTATACACATGCTCATAAACGCGCCTCTGATACGATCTCCCTGTGCGTCCGACATATTGTAGCCCACATGGGACATTGTAGCAGGTAGATGACAAACACAGAGTGGCAGTCAATATAGGAACAGATATTATACATCTGATGTGTTACATTGGACGTAAACATTATTTGGTTTTTACTGTATTTGAAGCTGTGCAGACCGTACAGGTGAAAAAACCTGATGTGACTTGTATGTTAGGACAACTAGGTGCTATCCTCGTACCTAGTTCTCTTAACATACAGGTCGCATCAGGTGCAGTATCCCGCAAAAAGTTTTTTTTCACCTGTACGGTCTGCACAGCGTTTCCCTGCAGACCGCAGAAAGGAATGTCCAGATGTCCGGGTGGAGTAGACTACCCGGGTCAGGGAAGGGGGCTTGTCTGGGTATGCTAAGTGGCGAAGGTGCAACGTTTGTGCATGCCTTTGGCATACTATTAAGCCCCTGCTCGGTGCTGTGCGTTACTGGGAAGACCTGGGGATAGTTCAGTTCCCACACAGCGATTGGCTGCAGAGCATAGAGATAGGGGTTTTTACTGTTTAAAGATCCCTGCAGCCGATCGGGAGATTAGATTCATCATGCGGTACAAAATTGTAACATCATAACCAAGATTTGTATCCAGCTTCAAGAATTCATAAGAACTAAGGAATTCCAAACCAATTCCACGAGGATAGAATGAAGCAAGCGGTCCCGGCGAGAGAAAAAGTTGTTGCGAGTGGCGCCACTAGCCAAAGACTCTTTTTGCGGCTTTGCGGTTGCACAATCCCCGCTCCTGGGAGATTGTGCTCAGAGACTCGATTTCTAAAGATTTTGTTCTGGAAGTAGAATATTTCGTTTTACCCCGTCCCATTATGTGTATTTTCATAATATATTTATATAAGCCAGCATTGTTTTTCCTGAGGGCACGGAGCCCGTCACTGCAACCGCAGTGATTACACTCCAGCCCGGGGTGCAGGAGGTTAATCCAGCTCCGGATTAAGATGGACAAGGGGAGGGAGAGGGTGCTCACTGGGATAATGGTGAAGGACTGGGACTCATTTTTCCACATATAGTAAATCATGCCAAATAGGATATTGGCAAGGTATACAACAATCTTGGTGTCACATGTACAGTATATTTGATCAGGATCATCTTACCACTTAATGTAGGCATTGACCAACATACTATATTGAGAAGTCCCTGTGGCTACGGGACTTGCTAACCCTGGGCTCACAGCACTTCTTGCCTCATGGGGGGAAGGAGCTACAGCAGAGGAGAGAATTCAGATGCTGGCAGCTCTTCACGGACAAGTTTAAAGATCCCTGCAGACCATCTGGAAATTAGATTCATCATGCGGTACAAAATTGTAACATCGTAGAAAAGATTTGTATCCAGCTTCAAGAGTTTGTAAGAACTAAGGACTTCCAAGCCAATTCTACGAGGGTAGAATGAAGCAAGTGGTCCCAGCGGAGAAAAAGGGGTTGCGAGCGGCGCCACTAGCCAAAGACTGTTTATGCGGCTTTGCGGTTGCACAAGTCCCGCTCCTGGGAGATTGTGCTCAGAGACTCGATTTATAAAGATTTTGTTCTGGAAGTAGAATATTTTGTTTTACCCCGTCCTAGTATGTGTATTATCATAATATTTTGTAAATCAAGCTGTGTATGTTCATTGTGTAAATAAATGAGAATTTATTATATTTATTAATATATGTTTATTATTATTGGCACGCTTGTATGTTTGGGGGGTGAAGTTCTGATTGCGCACGATCTCATCAAATTAAGAAGTCTTTGTCAAGACGAAACGCGTTGGGACTTTACCCTTATACGATTAGCAGGAGATTCTTGGGAGCTGTCCGGAGCACTGTCACCCTCTCTGTCCTTAACCCCTGGTGTATGGCCATCTCTGGGGTTTATTAGGAGTTGTGTTTACAGTTGTTCCTTGTATAGCTTCTGTGGCGTTCTGGTTTTTGTGTTTTTATATATATATTTTTTACTATAAAGATTTATCCTGTTTTCCTGCGTCCTTTTCCTGTGTTCTTGAAATTTTCCAGCCATTCCAGTATAACCTGGTGAAGTTGGTTACTTTAACAACCATAAGCTTTTTTTTATCTATTCTAATGTGTGTCCATTTGGCTTTAGCTATTTACTAATTGTGTATACAGTATTACACTATTTATGTCATCTCTTTATTGAGATTATCCTGCTGCGGAGGAGCTGATATTGACGCTGCAAGTTTTGCGATTGGAGGAGAGTATCCTGCTGATGAGGAACCTACAATAACGCTGCCAGTCCTACTAAGAGAGAAGGTCTACAGTACCAGTTCGACAGAGAATCCTGCTCATCAGTGTGGTTCACATAACAACCGAAATGCCCATCTAACCTTGCCTAATGTGAGTGTATTACTTTTTGCCTTGACGGTTGCATACAATATTACACTATTGTGTTTTCCTTCCTTTTCTTTTTTATATACAGTATTTCCTAATTTGATGAGATCGTGCGCAATCGGAACTTCACCCCCCAAACAACACAAGTGGCTCTGAACGAACCCATTTGCGGTCCGGTGCGGCACCTATCAAGGAAATCTATAAGTTGGACTACTATGAATGTTTTTAGTTCACAGTTTTTTGCGCTTGCTTTTCCCCCCTTTATGCTATTACACGATTGTATGTGATGGGGATGGTTGAGGGAAGACGTGAGCCTATCACAGTATCACTACGAAAAATGTGCACATTTGTATGGCCAATTCCTTCGCCTGCTGCATGCTCCTTACATGGAGAAGCGCGGCGATTATATATTTATTTTACATTTCTGTTAGGCAGATTTCAATCATTAGCAGCATGCTCCTAGAGGGCACCACTATTAGGGTGTAATTAATATATTTAGCCAATCACCTGCAACTGCTTATTGGGCAGCTTGTGGGAGGCCAGCCACTCCTTCTTCTAGGTATATAATCTCCCAGCAAGGTCCCTGTATTTCACTATTCACTTTACATGCAGACATGTGAGTATCTTCACTGGTATATACCAGTTTTTAACGGCACTATGTTATATAAGCATATGCTTGGATATATTAACCCCTTCTGGGTTTATTTCACATAACATTAGTACGCATTTAGCGTAGGGAACTGCTAAAGAGACTTACCTTGACGGGGTTAGCAGGCTTGGAATTATTTGATCAAAGGATGTAAACCAAAAGTCTCCTTTATCATATAGATTTTTACAACATATAAAAAATCCCTAATTATTGCTATTTCAAAGGGAGAAGCGCAGGGATTCAAGGTCTCTTTTTCACATTTGTATGGCCAATCCCATTGCCAGCTGCATGCTCCTTACATGGGGAAGCGCGACGTTATATATTTGTTATATATATATATATATATATATATATATATATATATATATATATATATATATATAGCAGGAAATAGAGAACCATAGGCACTCCATCTGAATGGAAAGAATGGGGGCAAATCCTGTACAGATAAATAGGCAATACGATACCGCACGTGGACGAATATCAGAGGCAGCACTCCAAATGAATATCAAAAAACATGTATTTGTTCAACAAGACATCATATCCAACGTTTCGGTCCTCAAACGGGACCTTTGGGATCATCACCTTGACAAAGGTCCCGTTTGAGGACCGAAACGATGGATATGATGTCTTGTTGAACAAATAAATGTTTTTTGATATTCATTTGGAGTGCTGCCTCTGATATTCGTCCACGTGCGGTATCATATTGCCTATATATATATATATATATATATATATATATATATATATATATATATATATATATATATATATATACAGTATATATAATATATTATATATATACTGATATACTGTGTGTGTGTGAACAAATATATATATATATATATATATATATATATATATATATATATATATATATATATATATAATCGCCGCGCTTCTCCATGTAAGGAGCATGCAGCTGGCAATGAATGGGATTGGCCATACAAATGTGAAAAACAGACAGTGAATTTATATATATATAATCCAAAGAAGCAGCCGGCACTCCACTTGCAAGTAGAAAAAATTGGGTGCTTGTCCCATAAAGCAATAATAAACCATACGATACTGTTTGAAGCACGAGATCAGGAGACAGCACTCTGGTAAGTTTGATCACGTGTCTTTTTCAATACAAAAACTTGTGATCACACTTACCAGAGTGCTGTCTCCTGATCTCGTGCTTCAAACGGTATCGTATGGTTTATATATATCACCCCTGAAGAAGTCAGAGAAAGTCTGAGGAAACGCGTAGGGATGGTATTATTGCACATGATTTAGTGCTCATTTGACTTTTATTAGCAGCCAAAAGGTTTAAGCAGGCCAAACTTTTCTCCGGTACACTGGGACTCTTTCATTAGAGGGAACCTACGTCACAGGACAGTGGTTGACGGAGGAATCTGAAACCAGTTACACCACTGATGAGGAGTGACGACATCCATTCCCAGCGGAAGAGCGGAGACGCGGCGACACCTCGAGGCTACTCCTGTATTTGAGTATAAACGTATACAATGCTGTTTTATATCGTACTCTTGTGAGTTTGGAATTGTCTTCACACATGTTTTATTACATTTTTTATACGTTATCACACGAAGATCGGGCGCTTTTTTCTTCTCTTTTTTCATATATATATATATATATATAAAAGCCAGCATTGTTTTTCCTGAGGGCACGGAGCCTGTCTCTGCAGCCGCAGCCCAGGGTGCAGGAGGTTAATCCAGCTCCGGAGGATTATGGACAAGGGAAGGGAGAGGGTGCTCACCAGGATAATGGTGAAGGACTGGGTCTCATTTTCCCACATATAGTAAATCATGCCAAATAGGATATTGGCAAGGTATTCAACCATCTTAGTGTCACATGTACAGTATATTTGATCAGGATAATCTTACCACTTAATGTAGGTGTGGGGGATTGACGAACATACTATATTGAGAAGGAGTGGATAGTGGCTTATTTTGCTTAATCTGGAAAGTTAGAAAGTTGGTACTAGACATGACAAATACATACATTAGCCTTTGAAATGCCAGAGACTGAGCATTTGGTTAAGGTATCATAAAAGTTAACCACGTAAGCTTTTATATTTGTGTGTAAGAAATGTTATAACTGGATTAAGAGTAGAGTCCAAGATGTATCAGCTATTTAAAAATGTTTTAGGAAAGTAAAATTTGAAGTTATCTGTGAAAAATATATATTTCACTTCAGCTACAGTAGAAAATGTTTCCAGCTGATTATGAAATACACAATCATTGGCTTGCAGCCCTCAAGCAAGTTCAGCTGAAGAAAAAGAGCAGGAGTGGAATTTTAAATAGATCAATGCCATAGGGGTCATGTAAACAAACAGAGAATCAAAGTATACAGTTCTATTGCTGTAACCTTCACCTCCTCAAGACAGACTCATTATATATATTCATCCATGGTGTATTAATGTTCAGTAACAATGAATCATGTTACAAATGGGTTTTTCTCTAGAACAAACTATATTTAAAGGTTTACTTCTCCAATATGACATAGACATATTGTGGGCTATGCATAAAGCTGCTTTGTTTTTTCGAAAAAAGGACTGAAAGTGTGTTGTATAACACAACGCTTAATATAGGAAGCCAAAGTGAATACCCTCTAAGCCACTTCATTAAATAAATTGTGCACTTTTCCTTAGAATTTTTTTTACGATTCTTTACTGTGTAGGCAATTTATATATTTAGCCTTATTTCAGAATCTGGTAAATTAAATATTTCTTGCACATCTGAGAAAAATCTAAGTTTATATACAGTATGAACAGTATATTTGCTATTCTACACAATGAGCTTGTTACCAAGTCATGGCATTTCTGATGGACATGCCTGGAGGGAATTTTAGATTACTCAGAATAGGAGTGAGGGGTAATGGAAAAGGGGTTAGTTCTTTATTTGTTGAAACTGAGTCCCATTCAAATAATATGCTGTTTATAATAAGATGTTCATTTAAAAGTTCTTGCCTTTCTGTTTTGTTTATCTACCAGAGTATCTAAATCTATAGGTGTACAGCATTATTTTTCTATTTAAACTTATAGAGGTAGTTCCTCAGAGGTCTATTAAATATTTTATTGTGACTGTTACATACGGCACACCAGTGAGCACGTGACCTACATACATGACAAGGGTTAATACACAGATCTCAACCAGGCACACTTTTCACCTTTGCAAAGGTACATCAAATGAACAATATCTCCACCCAATCGGTACCCATATACCATCTGTCACAAAGAGCACACAAGCAAGCAAGGACTTAGATATGCAATCAGGGTTAATACACACAGCTACTCTAGCCAACTCACTTTGCTCCTACACAAGGTACTTTCAATGAGATAAAATTACCCCTTACTCAATTGCAATCATATCTATCTCTCCTCCACCACCCAAGAAATATGCAAAATATGGAATTAATATATATCTGCCAGCGTCTGAGGTCCCTATTCATAATAGAAAAAACTATCCACTTACACATAAATCTGTTGCAGCAAAAGTGTCCGAAAGTGTAAATTAATCTCAACAGAGCAATCATTCGGAGCCCAAATAATTACTTTTTAAATGTTTTAATATATATAAAAATACAGTGATTAGATGAAAGAAGAAGGGTTAGAAGATCATACTGTTACAATAAATACAGAACAGTTTCTTAAAATAACAGGATGACATAAATCAGAAATCTGTATACAGTACGTAATACCTATAAAGTATGTTACCATGTCATAGGTTTTCCCCAGAGAGTTCACTGGCATAAAAGATGAAAATGAACGTGTTTGATCCCAAAACACACCTCTGTTGGATTCTGATGTCATAACTCTGGGGTAATACCTATATACCATTCTTCTCCCATTGAAATCCACTTACGTCTACCACTGTTGTAAATCAGCTGCTAGATTGACGGTTTTATGACAGATGAAAAAAAACCTCTTAAAGAGACATTTAAAATCTTGACTCAATATATAAACACTCATAACTTAATTTCCCCATACTTAGTCACACGTGAGTCATAACAATAAATTCAGGCAAATTACACAAACGTAACGGGACTTAATTGCTCCTAAATTTGAGTAACAAATTGATATCTGTCCCTGGCTACCTTCTAGACCTCAAATGTCTGGCCTTATTGTATGCGTTTCCTTGCAACAATTAAGATATCTGAGCGTTATATTGTAGAATAGAGGTGATCACAGATATCCTCATTTTTAATACATTCACTCTTTTGTGGAATACTTTTTTTGTCACTTTCTAGGTATTTTATAGGTGTACATTCCAACATATGGACTGTAATCTATATATTTATATTTCTCTAAGGATGTCTGCACATCCCTCTGTGATTGGCCAACCTGACGAAGGAAATTGAATTTCCGAAACGCGTCGTTCTATGCATACCGTGGAGCCTTTTTGACCTGCAACTGCTCCCGTAGCTGCTTCCAGTTTTCGGAACACAGCCCTGCATCTGGACGCGGAGAAGGGGACTCAGTGCTACCTGAACTGTTTCCACTACGAAGACTACATTCATTATTGATGTAAGTCTTTGAGCTTTTATCCTATTTGTTTATTAAAATCATTTTTTATCTTTCCTATTGCCTGGTTGTCATCTACTCCGGGTTTAACTGCAAGACACTACTGGTCCCAAGATTGCAGACACAGTAATCACAGTGGATTCCATGCTGCAATCCTTTGCCCTCATTATCTTCACTCACACTAACCCGTGTGAGTTTATTTATTTATTCATTCATTTATTCTTCATTGACACTATAGTGTGGTCCTTGTCCATTCACTCACTTTGGGTTCCCTTGTTTGTGTTTGTTCACTGTGTTTTACTGCAAGATACCATCAGTCCTAAGATTGCAGACACAGACACCACTCACAGTGGATCCCACGCTGCAAGCATCTGCCCTCATTGTCATCACTCACACAAGCCTGTGTGAGTGTATTTATTTATTTATTTATTCTGCAATTTCTATTGACACCACAGTGTGTTCTATCTCTTGTCCCTTTACTCACTCTGGATCCTCCTATGTGTGTTTGTTCCCTGTGTGTTTGAAATGGCTCTTACGAGCCAGAATATACGGTTATAAGAAAGCACCAGGAGCAACAATAAGGACCACATCAAGTGACCCACGCACGCCAGTATCTGTTCCAGCAGACGATTCTACTTCGTGACCAGAGTAAGAACATCCAAGACAATGCTGAGGGATCCCGCTCACATATGCCCGTGTGAGTACCTATAGTATTATTACCCCCCACTCTACTGTTCATGCACACTCTTCATATTTTACTATACAAGTTGCTGTTTCATGCTTCTTCTCCCTTCATGCGCTCATCTGCACTCCATTCACCACTCACCCAGAAACAGCAAGGGAGGATGCACATCACTACCACTGTGTGATACTGTAGGCAAAGCGACCTGTCACTCACCCAGAGACAGTCAATGAGACTGTCCATCCTGTGTAATTAGACTGCACACAGTTTACATCTGCATCGCCCCAAAGGCAGACGCCTGAAAGGGTTCTCCTCTGCACAGAACCAGCATGCTAACGGTTAATATCTGCGTTTGCTTACTGCTATGTGTTTCGTCAACCCACCCACTGGAATGTTAATGACCCAAGAGCACAAAGGACTTTGAAACAACAGCTGCATTCAATCTGAACCCCTTCAGTCTACATCTGTGTCGTTCCAAAGGCAGACAGCCTTTAGCACAGCTAAAGGGCAGCCATTTCCGGATGTTTGGTAATGTTAAAGCTGCTCTATTTCAATCTGAAACTCACCAGCCCTTTTATCCCCTGTATCCAATTTTTCAACTTGACTGTATGTGAATTGACTGTATGACCTCTGTTTATTTCATGTAACCATGTATTATTATCATAACTCTGTGCCTAGAACATACATTAAAATGAGAGGAAACTCTCAATGTATTACTTCCTGGTTAAACATTTTATAAATAAATAAATAAATTGGCTGTTTAACATCTTAAGTGTCAAATGTAGTATGAAGTGTCTGAGGAGTTCAACTTAGAGTTAAAAAATACAAAAATTGGAGTCTGCACTTCATCATCAACCCTGCAACTATGAAAACTTGGATTTCTAAATGCTCTGAAACAATTTTCACATCAAAAACTAACTTTCTAAGCTGCTATTTAAACTTCAATGCTAAACTGTGCACCCAGACCTGAATTATACATCTGCACTTTCACATCCTACTCACATTTCCTTCAATACCGGGAAACTCTCTCCCCCTACCTTTGTCTCCTTGCATTTCATTATTCCCTCCCTATTACTTTTTCTGTTTGATGTTTCTTCACTCCTTTGTAAACTAGTCTCTTCCAACTTCCCCACTCTCCTCCTCTCCACATTTCTTCATCTTTTCTTTCCTCCATCTCTGCTTGTCCTATACACTGTACCACTATGTACACAACTACCCCAACAACTTCTACACCCCTCAATATAAAGCACCCCCACAAATCCTCCTCACTCTCTATCTCTCTAATCCTTCTTCGTGCTGCTGGGAATATCTTTCCTTATCCTGCAGGCCACCATATCACACCTGCTCTCGCCCACGCCTCCCTGCCACCTCTTTCCCTGCTAATAGTGTAAACCCATCTAATTTAATACCGACCAACCTTAAAACTCACCTCTCAAATGAAGCATCCCAATAGCATGGACTCGTGGCTACTCTCCCACACCCAGTCACTCCTACCAACTATTGTGGACATGCACTGCAAGCTACTGCACTTATTCCCTTGCCTGCTGTCTTTGTAAGGCTGTGATTATAGTGCCGGCGTGTGTGTGCGCAACTACATAATGTCACACAACGCATGGCACGCACGTGAATCTTGCACTGCAGGCTGGAGGAATCAGGAGGCAGAGGCGTGGCTGTGATGTCACGAGCGGTTTGCCTTCATTGGCTGAACCGCTCACGTGACACAGCCATGATGCAGCCGTCGTGCTACAAAAACAATTTCACTTGTATCCTCTGCAATATGACGCTCTGTAGCTCTTGGTCACACACTCACTATGTGCACCTTAATGAGCCACCATTAGTTTGTTCAGGGGGCGCGCAGCCACTATAATTGTGGCCTGAGGTTTCCAAAAACTGTAAGCTCTCCAGGGCAGGGATTTCCTATCCTATTGTCTGAGAGAGTGCAAAGAGGAGCAGGGCATGATGGAGGAGAGAGTAAGGCTGCGGTCATGGTGAACGCTGGAGTGGGTGTAAGCATTCACTCGGCTTACCCGCCGCCTGCAGCAGGAGAGATCTGTGTCCTGCATGCAGAGGAGTTGGGGAGGCGTGTCGGGGGGGTGCGGCTGTGACGTCACGAAGCTGGTTCATCCTCATTGGGTGAACCGCTCATGTGACCCGACCAACGCCGGCCACCGCGTGTGAAAACAGATTTTTCTGTTTCCTCCTGAGTTGTGAGCGCCGGCGCCTCTGCTCCTGCACATCTATGTGACCACACTGCACGCACCCTCCTGTGCGCCGTCGCGATCACCATGGTCACAGCCTAAGGTGGGGAAGAGGGAATAAGAGACAGAAAGGTGTTACAGGTGGGGTGAAAACAAAGAGTAATGTTTAATTAATAACCTTTAAGATCTCTTAGATTAGCAAATGTTACACCGGGTACAGCTAGTCTAATATATTCATAGATGTATTTATTTATAGAAAATGTAATAGAAAAGTTTTAGATAGTAAAACGTTATGTAAACTGTAGCCACCCCACTTTGATTTCCCAACAGAACCTGACTCATTCGTGCTTGATATTATTAGATTTCATGGTGTCCCCCTTGCATTTGTAACTCTTGTTGCTCTGAAGAGGTCATCTAAGAAAAACTAAAAGTGTTGTGTATGGATTTTCTAGGTTACACTACAAAATGGACACCGACAGTATTATTGAAACATTTGAATGCAAATGGCTGATGTCTCCCAAGTACTGTATAATATGATGTTTCTTTTTCAAAATTTCCTAAAATTACAGAAGTTATTCACATTTTGCATGGGATCTGTGGAAATCAATGTGGCCATTTTGTTTGCAAACCCTAAAAAAATGTAAATCTATTTATGAATTTAAAACAGAAGGATTTCTGCTTTTCAACCCATAAATTGTAAAGCATGTAAACAATAAATCCAGTATAAAGACGGAACCTCCCTGAAAGAAAAAGAGTAACAACATTTTATAGTATAATATGTGCAATGTTTTAAGGAATGTAGAATGAATTACTAGGAGGCCTTATTCACAAACGAGTATTTAAGAATGCGTAACAATACTATTGAGCATTCAGTTGCAAGGGTGTTTATCTTGTTCACATTATAGTTTGAATATCGGATGCAAAAAATATATTGGGTATGTCCCAACATACTGTACAGTATTTTGTTAAAAATAAATATGAACTGATTATTAAAAAAAAAAACTAGTGTTATTAAGGAACTGATCAGTGGACCCTAACTATATTCAAGATTTAGACATATTGGGCCAATAATCCACAAATATCTCAAACAGCTGAATTTACATAATAATTAAAAAAGTGCAAATTCCTATTGCATACAGTACATTAAAACTATGTGGTTTTTTTATCATAAGTACATACAAATAACTACTACTTGTATTTGCGCGACACAGCAACAACAACAAAAACAGTGGCACTTTTCAAAATCATAAATCAACAGAATATGAACGGTTGGTAAAATTCATTTCAACGATTTGAAATTGGATTTGTCTTTGCTTCAGTGGACATCATCTGGAGCATTAGTAAGATATGGGACGATGAAAATATGAATTCTAATCATAAATTGTAGTTCATTCTACCTTGTCATTTCCACTTTTGTAATACTATCAATTAGTCTGACCTACATTTTACCAAGTGAGCTACCACTGTAGCGGTCATTAATATTTAGCTGTTCTTTATGTTAGACTTTTTGCTATGCATCTAACTTTATCTATTTTTCTTATTTACTGGTTTTACTATATATGGTTTACGTACACAATTTTAATTAATAATAATATGAGGGAACGCCCAAAAAATTATATTTTGCAGCCTTGAAGAATATTACTTTCATCTTATCCTGCTGGTCAATAGTCTGAAAGCTTCTTTCAAATAGTTTTTAAGTTGTAAGCATGAGTTCCAATGCATATTGGTTCACACAACATCATTCTATTTTCATAGTTTTCTAGTACTGGGTTCATTTATATAGTCTTGAACTGTGAATGCCCATGTTAACAGCTTCTCAATGGTTCTTTAATTCTTAAACGTGCTGCTTCTACATCTATTTTTAAATTGTCTTAATGCCCCACTTTCTTGAGAGGGAAAGAATGATAGCAATGGTATTAAATAATTTATTCTTGTTCCATTTTCCCTAACCTCAATCCTTTGTTTTACTTACTAAACTATAAAATACTACCATAGTAATTGAACTTATTTAATTAAATCGTCTTCCAATACTGACTAGCTACAATTTATTTCAACCCTGTGTGTCCCATCTTAAGTGTCACATTTAAAGTGTCTAGCAGAGTTAATTTTGGAGTTGAAATTGGAGGTGAAGATTTGGGGAGCATCTGGACTCTGCACACACACTTTGCAACTGTGACAACTTAACTTTCGAAAAGCTGTGATTATTTGTACTCTTCCTATCCTCCAGTATCTGTGAAGTCTCTCCTCCTGCATCTCACTTTGCCCTTCCTATTGCTTTTTCTGTTTACTGTTTCCCCACTCCTTTGTGAATGTCTCTTTTCTCTCCAACTTCCCCACTCCCCACTGCACCATTATTTATACACATTTCTTCCATCAACTTCTTTACTCCTCAATAAAAAAAACACCCACACAAATCCTCTATTCATACCCTCTATCTACTCCTTCCTGCTGCTGGGGATCTGCCCTAGGCCTGTACCCAGACATACATACCTGATTTCGCCCATGCCTCCCTGCCATCTCATCCCCTGTAAATTCTGTTAACCCTCTCATTTTAATACTGACTAACCTTAAAACGTGCCCCACAAATCAAGCATCCCAATAGCCTGCACTCATGGTTACTGTCCCACAGTTACTTATATCACCCATTGTGACCAAGCACTGCCATCTACAGCACTTATTCCATCACCTGCTGTCTCTGTAAGTTCCCCTTACATTGTAAGCTCTTCGGGGCAGGGATTTCCTTTTCTATTGTCTGATTTTGCTGCACTTATTGTATTATTATAATTCCCTGTACTGTATTCTTTGTGAAGCGCTGAGTACACTTTTGGCGCCATATAAATAAAGACATACAATACAACCATTTGTTTAAACTATTACATTCCATTAAACTTGGTGCCCCTCTAGACAGGAAACTGAACAGAGTGAGTTACAACGTTTGTGGAAAATAGAAAAAGTATTAAAAAAAATTATTAACTCCTTCGGTATCTTATAAACTTACAGTGTACGCCATAAAAGACGGCGCGTTTGGGGCCTGTATAATATATGCGATGGATCAAAAGGTTTTGTAACTTTTCTAAGCATGTAGCGATCAAGTGAGCACTCAGGAGACGAAAAGGTGACATCTAATGCTGGTGGGACTGTGGGCACAGAGGTGCAGGACCCTCTGGCACTGAAGGGGTTAAATAGAAGCAATGTATCTATAAATACCTACGTTAGGTTAGATCTAAAAACTACTAAATAGAAACTTGCCTATAAAATAAATGCATGTGACCCCATCAGAAATATAATAGTAATTAGCACTTTAGTCATTAAATATAATAATGGTCAGCAATGTATTCATTAAATTATCCTTCTCCATTTAAAAAAAAATTTCAGTAGACAGATGTAATGTGTAATTAAATAGAAAGTGCTTTCATAAATGAAAAGTTACTTACTATTTTACTCTTGTTAAAAATAGCACATGAAAAAGCAAAACTCAGAGAAAATTCAACAATGTATCTACATGTCTCATACTGGTTCCACAATCCAGTTTTAGGGGCTTATTAAACAGAGTGTGATATTGCGATTCAGCACTATTACATGGAAAGTACCCTTGATTGGAATGGAACTTTTCATGCCGCAGTGCCATGTCAGCACTTTCACACTTTATTGAATAAGCTTCTTAGGCCTGGATACAGCAACCTCCGTTAAGTAAAAAATGTGCTATTGATGGCAATAAAAACACAATTATGGTGAAATACTGGACAACAACATTGAACCACTACAAATAAAAAAAATTACTGCAAAAGATAATAATATTGCGACCAGCATCAAAATTACTAAATACCATAGTTTTAGTCATGTTGATGCCATACATCATGTCCTGATATTTATCAGAACCGTTGTAATGCCAATAGATACTGCATTTTTCTATCACCTACTCCAGGCTGGCGTTAGCCCCATCTTGCCCATATACTGTATATATCGGCAATTATATACATGGACAAGATATCCTAAAGCAACATGGAATACAGTAGGTGAAACAAATTAAATCCCTACAGTACATATTAATCCCTTAGTAGCCCACAGGTCAACTAGTCATGTATTTTCATGACTTGCTCACCACTAAGGGCTACAAAGGGGTTAATATTAACATTAAACTACACTACCCACCCCCTTTGGCTACCTCAATGGCTAGTAAAGCATTGCTACGCATGTGTCATATGATTCCCTCTCAAAGATGATAGCACCATTCGTAAAGAGCATGAATCACATGGTACATCAAGAAATGTGATTGGTTAATGTACCATGTGTTACAGTGACAGTTCACCATTGATTGCCAAATTGACTACCTAGCCCTTCATTGGGGATATTTAACTCAACCCAGGCCCTACCTTTTCACCTCAGTCCCATACTGCTGACAATGCCTCTTCCAAATTCCAAAAAGAGCTTCCCCATAAAAATATTCAAAATATGCCGCCCAAACTGGATGAACTAAGGGCAAGGTACCGTTTCATAAGCCTAAAGCCATCATTCTCAATGAAACATGGCTATCTCCTAAAGCCCTTGATGAATCTATCTCCATTCAGTGATACTAAAAATTAAAAACAAAAATTAAAACGATATTTCAAATAGAGGAGGAGGGGTGTTATTTTATATTTAAGACTCCTTACCATTTACATTGCTAAATTTCCCCTAAGCCTATCCTTTTTTTAAATGCTAGCTGGTAATATTTGCCTCCTCTTCTCTAAGCCAATTCTTATTGCAGTCTTATATGCATTCTTATCTACCACCCCCTAAAGCCCCACTACAAACCCTGACTAATATCCCTCCTTTTCTTGGCACAGTCTGAATGGGAAGAGTGAGCTGTTAGTTTTTGGGGATTTCAACCTCAACTGGCTTGACCATTAAAGTAACAACATTTGGACACAATTCAAGTCACTAAATTTAATTTAATGAATTTCACAACCCACACGACCAAACCTAAAATCTAGCTACCTTTCCTTGCTAGACTGGATTCTATCCTCTTGTCTGGTATCCTAACTGACATTTTCAATGACCATGCAATAGTGTATTCTACATTATAAGGAAAATTAAACTACTCAAGTCAAGCCCTAAAGTTTTACTCACTAGAATATTTAGACATTTTAACCCACAAAAATTTCTGTCTGCCCTTTCCATCTGCCCTTGTTACAGAATCAACCTGATACCTGACCCTGATTCAGCGCTTCTATATATTTTCAAACAGAATACTTAAAAATCTTTGATACCCATGCCCCACTACATAGAAAAAGAGTACGGGGCACCTTCTGTGGGTTACCTCCAGTCTTATTGCTCTTTACCATTTTAGGGATGCCTTGAGAAAAAAATACAATGTAACTTGCACTGATAAGGATCTTAACTACAGATGCATGTTTAAACCCTTCAGTTTAAATCTGTGTTACCCCAAAGGTAGACGCCTGATGGGGTTTCCCAAGAGCTGCTCCCCACTGCACAGAACCAGTGTGCTAAGGGTTAACTTCTGCTTTTACTATGTGGAACGTCAACTCCACCCACTGGAATGTTAATGAACCAGGAAGACAAAGGCCTTTGAATCCACAGCTGCATCAATCTGAACCCCTTCAGTGTTCATATGCGTCGCCCCAAAGGCGTACAGCCGAAGGGTAGCTAAAGGGTGTGAGCCATTTGTTGACGTTCACTGATGTTTGGGGATTGTAGACAGACGTTCACAGAGGTACACAATTGGAGACTTTATAAGGTGAAATTATAATAGGCTTTATTGTGCCTTTTCCTTTTCATCAGGAAATCATCCAAACACAGGGGGGGGGAACAAAGCTTCTATTCGCTTGGGAGTATCTCTAGTGAAAATACCATGCAATTAATTCACAACTCCCTAAGTCAAGCATGTCTCGCAGCCCCAAAACATATAGCATGAAATAAGCAGATATAAGCAGTCTCTTAATTATGAAAGTCTTATCTGTTTCTTGCTGTAGAGTAAGCTTCTCTGCTCTCCTGGAACCGCACCCGTGCGTGCACAGAAAATATCAGCATCCAGGTTTAGAAGTCTTATTTGGTGTCTTGCAATCAGCTATGCTGGGCAGAGCTCAAGACTGGTCAGCTCCAGAGATGTGTGTTCTCTTGGTCAGTCTCTCCTGGGAGTCTCAAGAACACTCGTCTGTCTCTCCAAAGGTCAGCTCTCATTCAGAGCTAAGAAGTCACTTCCTGTCTCAACAGACAGGCTTTTGTATGCAATCTAGATCAGGCAGGTGGTGTTTATTAATTGACTACCAGCAGTTAACCACCACACTGCTAGATTAAAGGCACATTACTTGAACAGGGATTACTCCCCTGTTACAGGGATGTTAAAGCTTCTCTATTTCAATCTGAAACTCACAAGCCCTTGAATCCCTGTACCCAATTTCCAACTCTATCTGTCCATGAAATGCCTGGGAATTGACTGTATAACCCTGTTCATTTAATGTAACCAAGTATAGTTATAACTCTGTGCCCAGGACTTGAAAACGAGAGGTAACACTCAATGTATTACGTCCTGGTAAAACATTTTATAAATAAATAAAGTAAACAAGACTAACAAAAGCCCAATATTACTGACAATCTTTAACAAAATACAAACAATCCAGCAAACTTCTGGAAGGTCATCAACCATATATTCCAGCCTACTAGCCATCAAGAGTTATTTGTGAATTGAAGGACCTATAGCAATGGTTTAAAATACATTGTTCCATTGTAAATTGGGTTTTAAAAAATTTCAATCAAGTAAGTTTATCTTTGGCCCGGATCTGCAAAGCTCTGCTAATGAGTTCATCCTTACTGTGTATCTTCAATATCAATAACAAAGTTAAGTTAAGTTTTCTCCCAAATACAGCATTGTATTAACTATAACAGCCAGTCTATGCTAATGATGTGAAAAGAGATGTGTAGCCTAACATATGACATATCCACTAAATGTAGTTAAGGTTTGTTTGGTCATGCACATACCGTAAGGTGGTGTTACTCCCATCCTCACTCTGAAATAGGTGTTTTCCTGGAGTGGAAGAGAGGAAGAGGAGAAAAGGTGGAGAGGGGGGAGAGGAGAGAGAGGGGAGAGAAGAGAGGAGGGGAGAGGAGAGAGGGGGGAAGAAAAGAGAGGGGGAGAGGAGAGAGAGGGGGAGAGGAGAGAGAGGGGAGAGGAGAGAGTTCATTTAATGTAGCTTTGTGGAACTGGGCCATAGAGTTAATTTTTATATTTTTTCACCACCCCTTTTTGACATTGTTACCTTTTCTAAACCAACATTTTTCAAATATCTTGCTACATTGTGGATTGCTTAAAAAAAATGCCATTGCATTTTTAAGTGCTAAATTATCCTCTGCATGTCTTTCTTTCAACTTCATTTGTGTCATTACAATGTATAGTTTTTAAATTGTATTGTATGTCTTTATTTATATAGCGCCATAAATGTACATAGCGCTTCACAGTAGTAATACATATCATATAAATAACAAATAATATAAATCAGGTCATGGGAATAAGTGCTTCAGACATAAAAGTAACATTAAGGAAGAGGAGTCCCTGCTCCGAGGAGCTTACAATCTAATTGGTAGGTAGGGAGAACGTACAGAGACAGTAGGCACTATGTACATGATACCATGTTCATGTATAAATTACACCTTCTCTGTTGCAGTGCATAACATCTTTATATATAACTAGCTGAGAGACCCGGCGTTGCCCGGGATGTAATGTTCCCGCTCCTCTCTCTCTCCTCCCCCTCTCTCTGTTTGTCCCCCATTCACATCAATCCAGTCCCCCCCCTCCCTCCTTTACAGCTTCATGCAGCGTGTGTGCGTCAGTCACTGTGTGCGCGCGCGCCAGTGAGTCTGAGGCAGAAACACAAACACACACAGACTGACTGACGCACACACAGTCAGTGTGTGCGTGTGTGTGTGCCTCAGTCAGTGTGTGCGTGCGTGTGTGCGGCAGTCAGTGTTTGTGTGCGCGTCAGTCAGTGTGTACGTGCGGCAGTCAGTGTGTGTGTGGGGGGGTGTGTGCGTGTGGGGGTGTGTGCGCGCGTCAGTCAGTGTGTCAGTCGGTGTGTGTGTGTCAGTCGGTGTGTGTGTGTCAGTCGGTGTGTGTGTGTCAGTCGGTGTGTGTGTGTGGGGGTGTGTGTGCGCGCGTCAGTCGGTGTGTGTGTGTGTCAGTCGGTGTGTGTGTGTGTCAGTCAGTGTGTGTGTGTGTGTCAGTCGGTGTGTGTGTGTGTCAGTCGGTGTGTGTGTGTCAGTCGGTGTGTGTCAGTCGGTGTGTGTCAGTCGGTGTGTGTCAGTCGGTGTGTGTCAGTCGGTGTGTGTGTGTGTCAGTCGGTGTGTGTGTGTGTGTCAGTCGGTGTGTGTGTGTCAGTCGGTGTGTGTGTGTGTGTCAGTCGGTGTGTGTGTCAGTCGGTGTGTGTGTCAGTCGGTGTGTGTGTGTGTGTCAGTCGGTGTGTGTGTGTGTCAGTCGGTGTGTGTGTGTGTCAGTCGGTGTGTGTGTGTCAGTCGGTGTGTGTGTGTGTGTGTGTGTCAGTCGGTGTGTGTGTGTCAGTCGGTGTGTGTGTGTCAGTCGGTGTGTGTGTGTGTGTGTGTCAGTCGGTATGTGTGTGTGTGTCAGTCGGTGTGTGTGTGTGTCAGTCGGTGTGTGTGTGTGTCAGTCGGTGTGTGTGTGTCAGTCGGTTTGTGTGTGTGTGTGTGTGAGTGAGTCAGTGTGTGTGTGTGTGTCAGTCGGTGTGTGTGTGTGTGTGAGTGAGTCAGTGTGTGTGTGTGCGTGAGTGAGTCAGTGTGTGTGTGCGTGAGTGAGTCAGTGAGTCAGTGTGTGTGTGTCCGTGAGTGAGTCAGTGTGTGTGTGTGCGTGAGTGAGTCAGTGTGTGTGTGTGCGTGAGTGAGTCAGTGTGTGTGTGTGCGTGAGTGAGTCAGTGTGTGTGTGTGCGTGAGTGAGTCAGTGTGTGTGTGTGCGTGAGTGAGTCAGTGTGTGTGTGTGTGTGTGAGTGAGTCAGTGTGTGTGTGTGTGCGTGAGTGAGTCAGTGTGTGTGTGTGTGTGCGTGAGTGAGTGAGTCAGTGAGTCAGTGTGTGTGTGTCCGTGAGTGAGTCAGTGTGTGTGTGTGCGTGAGTGAGTCAGTGTGTGTGTGTGCGTGAGTGAGTCAGTGTGTGTGTGTGCGTGAGTGAGTCAGTGTGTGTGTGTGCGTGAGTGAGTCAGTGTGTGTGTGTGCGTGAGTGAGTCAGTGTGTGTGTGTGTGTGTGAGTGAGTCAGTGAGTGTGTGTGTGTGTGTGTGTGTGAGTGAGTCAGTGTGTGTGCGTGCGTGAGTGAGTCAGTGTGTGTGCGTGAGTGAGTCAGTGTGTGTGTGTGTGTGTGTGCGTGAGTGAGTCAGTGTGTGTGTGTGCGTGAGTGAGTCAGTGTGTGTGTGTGCGTGAGTGAGTCAGTGTGTGTGTGTGCGAGTCAGTGTGTGTGTGTGTGCGTGAGTCAGTCAGTGTGTGCGTGTGTGTGTGTCAGTAAGTTGTGTGTGTCAGTCAGTGTGTGGGAGGTGATGTGAGTGGAGCGCCGGTGAGGGGAGTCAGCGCCGGAGAGGGAGGTGAGTGTGATGGGGGGGAGGAGAGGTGTGTGTATACCCGGCGTTGGCCGGAGGCAGGGGGGGGGGGTGTCAAAGGCAGGGGGGCGTAAAAGGGAGGGGGGGTGCGTCAAAGGGAGGGGGGGTGCGTCAAAGGGAGGGGGGTGGCGTCAAAGGGAGGGGGGGTGGCGTCAAAGGGAGGGGGGGGTGGCGTCAAAGGGAGGGGGGGTGGCGTCAAAGGGAGGGGGGGGGGGGGTGCCGTCAAAGGGAGGGGGGGGGTGGTGTCAAAGGGAGGGGGGGGGGGTGGTGTCAAAGGCAGGGGGGGGGCGTCAAAGGCATGGATTCATCCCCCTGCATTTCCTCACCTGGCAGCATTAACTCCCTGCCGCCCTCCTCCTGCTCCTCGGGGATGTTGAGCCGTAGAAAGCGTGCTCTTGGAGGTGGGGGGAAAGGGGGGGGGTGGGGGGGGGGAGAAGTGGGGGGGGGAGAAGTGGGGGGGGGGAGAAATGGGGGGGGGGAGAAGTGGGGGGGGAGAAGTGGGGGGGGGGAGAAGTGGGGGAGCGACACACGCGACACCTACCTGTACTTCCGGGCGCCGCCATCTTCTCACTGGGCGCCGCAATCTGGGGGTCCTTCCGGGCGCCGCCATCTGTTCCAGTTGGAGCGTCGGCGTGGAGGGAGAGAGGTGAGTTGTAGTGCCGAGGGAGAGAGGTGAGTTGTAGCGCCGAGGGGGAGAGGTGAGTTGGAGAGAGACCCGGCGTTGGCCGTGAGTTAAATTTCCAGCTCCCTTCTCTCTCCCTCTTTCTCCGTGTTCCCCAGAGGGGAGGGACGAACAGTGGACAGAAGGGGGTGGGGACGGACAGTGGACAGGAGGGTGGGGACGGACAGTGGACAGGAGGGACGGACAGTGGACAGGAGGGGAGGGAGGTGGACAGGAGGGGGGTGAGGTGGACAGGAGGGGGGGGAAATGGACAGGAGGGGGGGGGGCAATGGACAGGAGGGGGGGGCAATGGACAGGAGGTGGGGGCAATGGACAGGAGGGGGGGGGCAAAGGACAGGAGGGTGGGGGGCAGTGGACAGGAGAGGGGGGAGGTGGACAGGAGGGGGGGGCAGTAGACAGGAGGGGGGGGCATTGGACAGGAGGGGGGGCATTGGACAGGAGGGGGGGCATTGGACAGGAGGGGGGGCATTGGACAGGAGGGGGGGCATTGGACAGGAGGGGGGGGCATTGGACAGGAGGGGGGGGCAATGGACAGGAGGGGGGGGCAATGGACAGGAGGGGGGGGCAAAGGACAGGAGGGGGGGGCAGTAGACATGAGGGGGGGCATTGGACAGGAGGGGGGGCAGTGGACAGGAGGGGGGGGCAGTGGACAGGAGGGGGGGGCAGTGGACAGGAGGGGGGGGGCAGTGGACAGGAGGGGGGGCAGTGGACAGGGGGGGGGCAGTGGACAGGGGGGGGGCAGTGGACAGGGGGGGGGCAGTGGACAGGAGGGGGGGGGCAGTGGACAGGAGGGGGGGGCAGTGGACAGGAGGGGGGGCAGTGGACAGGAGGGGGGGGCAGTGGACAGGAGGGGGGGGCAGTGGACAGGAGGGGGGGGCAGTGGACAGGAGGGGGGGGGCAGTGGACAGGAGGGGGGGGCAGTGGACAGGAGGGGGGGGCAGTGGACAGGAGGGGGGGGCAGTGGACAGGAGGGGGGGCAGTGGACAGGAGGGGGGGGCAGTGGACAGGAGGGGGGGCAGTGGATAGTGAGACACACACACACACACACACACACACACACGTCTCAGTTGATGCGCCCTTTCTCAGTTCCGTTTGGCGCCGGAGGTGGGGGAGCGACACGTACCTGTACTTCCGGGCGCCGCCATCTTCTGACTCGGCGCCGCGAGGGAGGAAGGGTGTCTTTCCAGCCGCCGCCATCTTAGGCGCCGCGTGGCAGCTGCCTGTTCCCCCGCCGGGGAGGGGGAGAGGTGATTTGGAGCGGGGAGAGGTGATTTGGACCGGGGAGGGGGAGAGGTGATTTGGACCGGGGAGGGGGAGAGGTGATTTGGACGGGGGAGGGGGAGAGGTGATTTGGAGCGGGGAGAGGTGATTTGGAGAGGTGATTTGGAGCGGGGAGGGGGGAGAGGTGATTTGGAGCGGGGAGGGGGGAGAGGTGATGCCGCTGGGGAGGGGGGAGAGGTGATGCCGCTGGGGAGGGGGGAGAGGTGATGCCGCTGGGGAGGGGGGAGAGGTGATGCCGCTGGGGAGGGGGGAGAGGTGATGCCGCTGGGGAGGGGGAAATGTGATTTGGAGCCGGGAGGGGGGAGAGGTGATTTGGAGCAGGGAGGGGTGATTTGGAGCGGGGAGAGGTGATTTGGAGAGGGGAGTGGTGTTTTGGAGAGGTGATTTGGAGCGGGGAGGGGGGAGAGGTGATGCCGCTGGGGAGGGGGGAGAGGTGATGCCGCTGGGGAGGGGGGAGAGGTGATGCCGCTGGGGAGGGGGGGAGGTGATGCCGCTGGGGAGGGGGGAGAGGTGATGCCGCTGGGGAGGGGGGAGAGGTGATGCCGCTGGGGAGGGGGGAGAGGTGATGCCGCTGGGGAGGGGGGAGAGGTGATGCCGCTGGGGAGGGGGGAGAGGTGATGCCGCTGGGGAGGGGGAAATGTGATTTGGAGGCGGGAGGGGGAGGGGTGATTTGGAGCGGGGAGGGGTGATTTGGAGCGGGGGGGGGGTGATTTGGAGCGGGGGGGTGGTGTGTGTGTGTGTGTGTGTGTGTGTGTGTGTGTGTGTGTGTGTGTGTGTGTGTGTGTGTGTGTGTGTGTGTGTGTGTGTGTGTGTGTGTGTGTGTGTGTGTGTGTGTGTGTGTGTGTGTGTGTTGGCAGTTGCAGTTGGGTGACGTCACACACAGCAATCTGATTGGCCAGAGGCTGAGGACCAATCAGATTGACCGCAGATAGCACTAACCTCACTAACCATTCGATTTTATATATTAAGATGAGCCTTTCCTGTCTTTTCTTCTATGAAAGATTTCATTGTGCTTGTAGCTTTTCTATATATGCAGTTACCATATTTGTGGTTAATTTTAACTGACACCTACAGTACTTAAAATCACACACTGAAATAAAATAATTAAATAAATATCCTAGGGTTATTGAGAGAAAAAGTGCAATCATAAAGGGATATTTTTTTTTATAAATATACCATTTTAATAGCCATATAGCTGGAGCAGTCAACTTACACACACTTATTTTTATGTGTGTATATATTTGTAGCCTCTATTAAACTTAACAATGTAATTGGTTTCTTTCACCATGTGCAACCACACTTAAATCAGACAGTATTGGTTTCCCTGCAAATTAGAAAAGGTTTTCATTTTCATCAAGTACTCTTAAAGCAGCAAAACATTCAATATAGTACAGGTGTTTTTTTTGTTTGTTTGTTTGTTTGTGTAAATAAATCCGTTTTGTAGTATTAGATAATACGTACTTACTTTTATTTTTACAATCAACACAATGCCATTTTTTTAATGAGTTTTATTTCAAATATTTTTTTATAATTTTTTATGGTATCACATCAAGACTTTGAAATAGAAAGAAACAATGTACATACAGTATATATCGTTAAACAACAGTACTTTCTTTCTTGGTATTTAAAGACATATTCTAGAGATAGGGACTTAAGATATTTCATTAAAGCTAACACAAACTTTATAATAGTTTTATATCATTTAGATATTTCTGGACTTCCAATCAGGAGATTGCAACCTTCAAAGTCTTTAAATCCTTTATCACTTGAAAGAGGGGGAAAAGAACAGAAGAAGAGAGAAGGGGGGATAGGAAAGGGTAGTAAAGGAGTTGGGGAGGGAAGGAAGGCAAGGGAATCTCCCCAGCATCTGTTCTGATATTAAGCTTTCTTTTTGGTTGAGATAGATTTCTGGACTTTATTTTTCTAGTTCTCAGTCCATGCGCCCCAGACCTAATAATGCTGGTCTGTTTTCTGATTTAGGAGGGCTGAAAGGAGCTCCATCATTTTGACCTCTTTAACTCTGCGGATAACCATTTGCTTTGACGGGGCTTTCAGTTTTTTCCATGCAGCTGCTATTGAGCAGCGTGCTGCGGTAAGAATGAACAACGCCAATTTCCTTTGAGGAGTCAGGAGACCTTCTATGGGTTTGGCCAGTAAAAAGGACAGCGGGTCCATCTTTATGCTCTCCCCAGTAACATCTTGGATCATAGTTCTAATCATGTTCCAGAAAACCTGGATCTGGAGACAAAACCACCAGATATGTACCAGATCTCTTCTCTGGCCACATCCCCTCCAGCAGAGATCGGGCAGGCCAGGGAAGATCTGGCACAGCCTACTCGGTGTTAGGTACCATTGAAATAACATTTTATATATATTTTTTTTTATAGTAGTACAAATTGAAGTTTTGGTTGCCGATTCCCATATATCCTCCCAATCATCTTTATCTATTTCCATTTTGAGGTCTTCAGCCCATTTTGTCATATACCTACTGTATGGTTGACAGCTTCTATTGGCAGTGATATTCCCGAGTAAATCTTTGATATCAGACCCTTCTGATATATACCACTTACACATAGCTTTTCAAATTTTGTTGGTTCTGAAATTTAGTTTTTTTGGGAAACAGCTAATATAAATTTTTTAATGAGTTTTAACTGAGTGTACTTCGGTTGGTTTTAGCCCACCTTCCCAGCAGTGCAAGATATTTCGCAACAAATTGTCACAAACAGGAAAATGTTGCAGTGTCCAAGCAGGAGACTGTGTTTGAGCTACAAGCTTTAAAGCTGCAGTTCAGTCTTTATTTATTTTTTTTTATTTATTTTTTTACTTCAATAGTTTCATGTGTGCAATCTCTAATTACCTAAAGAACTGTATAGCTGCAGGTCAATTCGTTCTCCATGTATTGATAGGCGAAATTTGATGACATAATTAGTGAAGGGATCTGTTTTTCTTCTGCTTCTGTCTCTCAGTGGAAGCTCATGAATATTCATGAGCACTCCTGCACTGACGTGCTAGAGGGAGGGAAGGGCTGACAAAGGGGTGTGCCAGGGCTTGTGACAGGACATGAAGTCGCAGTGCCTTAGCAAATGGTTGTTAAAATAGAATACAAGAAAATTGGTCTTTCAAAGTTGTTTTTTTATAAACAGAAAATGCTCAAAGTATTTTTTCTTACTACAGAACTGATTTATTAAAAAAAACACACATGCAGGATATTGACTGAACTGCAGCTTTAACAATAGACAATGTTACAATAGTAATATACGGTTACATCATATTAGAAGGCAAACACAGATCATAGTGCAAATATCCTCAGGTATATATGTGAAAAAAGAACGCATGGGAAATATAGTGCAACATTATGCAAATAAGAGTGATTTAAAAAAATGGGTTTATGATAATCCCACTCACGTGGTATCCAAACCAAACAGGCGATTTAGAGGATATACAGTACCTCTCTGCAACCAAACAGCAATGGATAACAAGGTATCCCCTCATATATAAGAGGACTAATTAGGAGAGGAGGTTAGAGAAAGTGGGCACGTTGTTTGTGCAAAGCTTATGAACTACAGTTAAAAAATTGTTTCAACATTCTAGATGTTACATTTTCTAAACACAAAAAAGAGTATTAAACACCCTGCTTTAACATATTTAGCATGTCAGTGTTAGACATTGCAGATATTCCGATTCTCAGTATGGAAATACAAATGTGTACAAGTTTTATCCTCCTGCAATAAACAGTCAAGTCTGGATTAGAGAAAACACAGAACCAGCTTTTTAACTGTTTTGCCCTTATAATTTTAGTCACTAGTTCTGCCTTGTTAAACAGGTAGTGTAATGTTAGACAAAGAACCATACCAATGTGAACCATTGGAGAAGCATGTGTCATTCTACCATAAGAAATCTCTATGAGAATGATGCCTCAATTTCCCTTGGTGGATCGAGTAGGACCTGTGAAGAACTCATATCAAGTAGAAAAGAACAAAGAATAACAAAGAAGAAGAGAAAAAGAACAGTAAACACAAAATAAAAATTATCAAGCAACTGATTATTACTATCATCAATCAATATTGAGAAGGGCATGTTAGTGAGAGCCACTTAGAAAAGAGTAAGGCGTTTTTTGGGAGCCTACAAGAGATTAAGATGTTATACTAGGATTAAGATTTATAGCAGCTGAATGTTTTATGTTTTTGTTTCATAATTAGATTATTGATTTTGGATAATAGAGGTATTGGCGTACAAAAATAACTATTGATCCTTAGGTTTAATTCTGGGGGTTTAGAAAACCATAGGGCATCAAAGGAACCTTTTCAAGATTGGGAGTAAATTGCTCTTTTTTCTTAATCCCTTCATTGCCACTGAGACAAATGATGCACTCATTTAGTGAGACTAGAAGAACTCAATGATACTTAATGGGTTACATTTCTATAATTACATCAAATGGTATCATGTCTTTTGTTTTTTTAAATGGATATAAGTCTTTGTCACTTAATATGATGATCTGAATAAGGGGTTTGGCATTGGAGATTGGTTTCTAAGAAATGAGAAGAAGTGAATGAGAGCAGGTCTCTCTGGTGAGAACTTAACCTCTGACATCTCCTAGCAATTAGACAGATATTGCATTGCAATGCCTTACTATCCTCTTGGAATATAAGGGACTGGGTTGTTAGATTAGTGTTAGATTTGTGAAAGATTAGGGATTGTAATCTTTCAATTTATGTTAGTCATGAAAGCCTATATTGTCTTTATTATCACTGTGGCTACATAGAGGTTATTAATAATATATATTTTCCTCTGTGCAACACATTTTACCTTTTTCTCAGTGCATGCATGATAATTAGATATTGTTACAAAAAAATTACATATATAATGTTAATTGAATAGTGGGCTCTACATTTGAAAGGCCACATTTAGGCACAAAATCAATATTTCATCGCAATTCAAGCTGAAACATACCTGCACCAGGCAGGGTCTATGCATTAACCTTAGTTGCGCCATTTACAGATATGTCTATATATGTAACTTGCCTTAAAGGCCATAGTATAACTGGACTAAATTACATACAGTATATATATGTAACCCATATTCCCCCCCTCCCAGACACAGATGCTATATCTAGGGTGTGTGAGGGCTGGCTACATGTGTTTGAGTGGTGCGTACCTGCCGGTAACAGGAGGGCCTGAGCTTCCCGTGATGATGTTGGGGACACAGGACCAGGCTTCTGGGGTATTTGCCTCATTCTTTAGTGGTGGTGCAGCGCCTCCATCCTCTATAACTTCCCAGGGATATGGGGTAGGACCCTTATAGAAGAAATAACCCTGGTCCCAGGGTGGATGCTCCAGAATCACACTCAGTCTCTGGTAAAATCAGCAATGTCTCTTTATTGTCTCTAGCTCGCACGCAGCAGCAGTGGCAGCCCACAGCAGCAGCCTCACACGAGGCACTCCAAATGTATACAGGCCCTCTCCTCTCCTTTCCTCCAAGATGCACCCCAGCAGGATGGTCTGTGAGGGGCCTCAATACCCCAATGCTCACCTCAGAGGGTATCTTCTGGGTGGGGGTAGATCCTCCACATCACCCCCTCATCAGGGTGAGGGGCATTGGTCCACTGGAGCTCTGCTCACTCTCCAAACTCATAGGCCAGAGTTCTCTCTCTATCTCCTGCTCCCAGGACAGAACTCGACCTACTCCTCTCCTCCAACTCCCAGGACAGACTCGAACTAGAACTAGAACTAACTAACTAACTGTCACTCACAGGAACTGGCTACTAAATAGAGTCAGCCCCACCTCTCATGATGTCAGCAGAACCTCCCTACTGTCTCATGCCTGCAGCAGAGTTAGGGGCCTGCATCTATCACTCAAGGCAGGGTTTGCAAAAGGGGGGGAAACCCATGATTACTACTGGCGCCTGCCCTTAACAGGACTTACCACAGTAGGAGAAAGATATATATAGCCCGTGCTGTTTACAGGGGGCTACACTCTCCCTCTGGTGGAATCCAATGGTCCCCACTTGGACCTAACTTTAGCAGTACCATCCTGCGGTGAACAACCTGGGAAACAAAACACATATCATGCAGTTTGGAAGTCATAACATATGCTCACATGAGGTAGTAATACAACACACCGGTTACTCCCAACGTGGAGAACCCTAATAGTAATGCTTCGGATCAGGTTTCCTTACTTTTCTGCCATTGTGATCCGTAATGGTCATGTATATGCACCGTCCTATACTCCAGATCCGGACCAACTCACTGATCCTGTCCTCATTATGGTAACCTGCCTTACCAAACTTGGTCCGAAGGTATTCTTGTACGGCTTCTCGGAGCCAGCTATCTCTGCTCTCCTCTATTTCCCGCATTATGGGTTCGGGCACATACAGGTATTCGTATCCATGGGACTGCCTATACCTAGCCACTATGGCTCTGTCTGCTCGGCTCAACTTAGTGAGCTTACGGTGACCCGCCCTGCTTGGCAGTACCCAAAACTCTGGTTCTACAGGAGCAATCTCGTCATGCAATATACTGGGGCCCTTGGGCTGAATGATTTTCTGCTCTATCTCCCGGTACCTGTGATCTATATCGTCCTCCACCTCCTGGGGAGTAAAGGCACCTACCTCCCACCAATAATCAACTATGTTGTTCTTAATGAGCAGGAACCGCGTACGATCCATACCTTCATGGTACCCAGTGAACATGGGTGCCCACCACTTGTCACGGTGCTCGTACTCTGATGAATGGCTAGCGATCTCTACCTCAGACTCTGCTTGGGATGAGACACTGGACGTCCCCAACTCTGTAGAGCGCGAGCAATCTCTCCTCCCTTTGGCGTTGATGTAAATGGTAGGGTTCATCTTGTGAACCACCTTACTGACAGACCCAGCCTCTGCTGGAGTGTGGGACCCTCGAGCCCTCCCTCTAGCGCTCCGCTGCTGTTTGGTGATCTTGGGGTCCTCCGGAGTCGTCTCGGACGCCATCTCCGCCGCACTGGGTGTCACCACAGCCGTGGGACTTCTACGGGCCTCAGGACGCACCAGCGCTCGCCATCGGAAGGTGTCCGGACTCGTCTGCTCCTCTTTGTTACCGCTGGGGTGGTTCGCCGGTAGGCTCATCGCCACCGATGGTACGCCAACCTCTTTCTCCGAGGATATTACACCGGGTTCTTCTGCGATACAGCCAGTGGGTATTGGTACGAAACAGGCCCGCTTCGGTACCTCCACTGCGGTCACGCTCTTCTCCGCCGGCGGTTCGCTCGGCTCCGTAGCTGGCTGGGCCTTGGTTCTTCCCGCATTGTTGAAGCGGGGAACTATGGCAGCCTTGTCTTTCATCTCAATTGAAAATGTGCACTACGCTCAGTGTCTACGGTGTAACACGTTCCTAGACACTGGCTGTACCCACTGACACTCTGCATCTCTCTGCATGCTTTCTCTGTTGCCCACTAGTATGAGGTGGCCTACCCCAGGCTAGGCAGAATGCCTTCCCTGTGCACTGTACTCGGTGACTGCTCCGGCAAGTGCTCTGTGGTGCGTTTTATGTGGGTGCTAGCTAGTGTACCGGGCATCTCCCTAAGTACGGGCGTCCCTACTTTTGGCCACTCATAGTGTGGGCCCTGGGCTATGGTGCCTGGACACGTTAGCAGGCTAACCCCCCCAGTTGCCTCACACTATCTGCCTCAAGGGACTAGGACAGCTATAGCTATACACCCATCTTATACCACCCTCTTAGGGCACCCAGGGCGTACTGTGCGGGAGCGGAGGTCCACGCTCCCCTGACTAACCCCGGTATGGCATGCCCTACTTTCTTCAGCACTTGCACGGAGAGTGCACATCACTCTTCCCGCTCTGCTTCGTTGTAAGCCTGTCCTGTTCTGGATCTCAGCAGCGCCTCCAAATGTAACCCATATCCCCCCCCCAGACACAGATGCTATATCAAGGGTGTGTGAGGCTGGCTACATGTGCTTGAGTGGTGCGTACCTGCAGGTAACAGGAGGGCCTGAGCTTCCCGCGATGATGTTGGGGACACAGGACCAGGCTTCTGGGGTAGTTGCCTCATTCTTTAGTGGTGGTGCAGCACCTCCATCCTCTATAACTTCCCAGGGATATGGGGTAGGACCTTTATAGAAGAAATAACCCTGGTCCCAGGGTGGATGCTCCAGAATCACACTCAGTCTCTGGTAAAATCAGCAATGTCTCTTTATTGTCTCTAGCTCACACGCAGCAGCAGTGGCAGCCCACAGCAGCAGCCGCACATGAGGCACTCCAAATGTATACAGGCCCTCTCCTTTCTTCCAAGATGCACCCCAGCAGGATGGTCTGTGAGGGGCCTCAATACCCCAATACCAATTGGTGGGGGTAGATCCTCCCCAACATCCCCTCATCAGGGTGAGGGGCATTGGTCCACTGGAGCTCTGCTAACTCTCCAAACTCATAGGCCAGAGTTCTCTCTCTATCTCCTGCTCCCAGGACAGAACTCGACCTACTCCTCTCCTCCAACTCCCAGGACAGACTCGAACTAGAACTAGAACTAACTAACTGTCACTCACAGGAACTGGCTACTAAATAGAGTCAGCCCCACCTCTCATGATGTCAGCAGAACCTCCCCTCTGTCTCAGGCCTGCAGCAGAGTTAGGGGCCTGCATCTATCACTCAAGGCAGGGCTTGCAAAGGGGGGGAAACCCATGATTACTACTGGCGCCTGCCCTTAACAGGACTTACCACAGTAGGAGAAAGATATATATAGCCCGTGCTGTTTACAGGGGGCTACATATATATATATATAAACCCTGGCTGTGCTCAAAGCTGTGACCATGCAGCAAGCTTAAGCCTATAGGGAACCATGTTTAAAATGGTTATTGAGGCAAAAAGTGACACTGTGTGCTCATTTGCATGTCATTTCCCAGAATCCCTTGCTGCAGTGGAAGTGCTGTATGCTGGGTGATAATGGGGTAAGGCGGGGTTGCAGACCTGCCTAAGACATGCAGATGAGCACACAGCTATATTTGCATATTTGCTTTCCTGTGGAGGGTTTTTGTCACTTTTTTTACTCACCATAACTTAACTCAGTATTATGGTTTAGCCTATCCCATAGCCTCTCTTGCATTCCCAGTAAAATCAACCCCACACTGATGAGACCCATAAAGGTCGAAACAGCTGTCTGTGGGTGGTTTTCTGGGTATGCACCTTAACCCTGGCTGTGCTCAAAGCTGTGACCATGCAGCAAGCTTAAGCCTATAGGGAACCATGTTAAAAATGGTTATTGAGGCAAAAAGTGACACTGTGTGCTCATTTGCATGTCATTTCCCAGAATCCCTTGCTGCAGTGGAAGTGCTGTATGCTGGGTGATAATGGGGAAAGGCGGGGTTGCAGACCTGCCTAAGACATGCAGATGAGCACACAGCTATATTTGCATATATATATATATATATATATATATATATATATATATATTATCAAAATATTATTTATTTTAATTGTTAGATGGCAAATTATATTTACTAATTAAAGTAATTTTAGTGGGGGGAAAAAGAAACACACACTCGATTAATTGTCTTTTTCTTTAACACATTTACATAGTACTTTTCATTTGTACACATTACTGTGCTTACCGTACCTGCCTTGTTCATTCAATCTGAGTGCCTTTACTATACAAATGGAAAATTCAGTTTACACGGATCACTGATGTGAGATATTTGGAAAGAAGGGGGGAAAGGGGAGCAGTCATTTTAGAGGATTTATCATATTGGATTTAACAGGCAATTTCCCCATCATATATTCATGATTTACTTATAGTATTAAACAAGGAAATCCAAAGAGCATTGGTTTATGGCAGTCAAGTAAATTATTTAATGACTATTCACTAATGATGTGATAAATTGGGAGCAACCACCATTAGGGATTTACTTTTTACAATACAAGCTGTCATCTCAGTCATTGCCTGAAACCTGATGGAACATATAAATGAGTCTAACCAATCCATCTTATCTCCATCCTGCAGGAAATAATGTGTGACATACTTAGCTGTCCAATCTAAATGTGATATGTGCTTATGTGCCAATACGTTTTTTATTTGTTCTGTTGTTGTGAAATGTTCTAAATTTGACATGGTCCTCCAGAATCAATAATGGTCCCCTAAATATTAAGGTAAATTACAAGTAAATCTTTTTAGAATATGTAAACGAACTGAAGGTTTTGTTATACCATTTATGCAAATGCAACACAACACCAAACTTCAACATTTTGGAAAGGCTCTGCCTCATTATCAGAACACCAATAAGAAATATCACAATATGTTGAGCATTTTGCAAACAATTATGAAATAATAATAATACGCAGGCGTAAAATTGCATAGTGTCTATTTTTCCCCACTAATAAAAACCTAAAATAGCTTCTAAATTAAGAATATACTTGACTTTATTCCACACTACGTTATGTACGCAATAATAAAAGGTTTATAACATTGACAATCGTTAATCTGTGAACCATAATATGAAAACTTAATTCAAATAAAATTTCCACTCAGTAGGTCCACAATGTGTTATTACTGAAAACCAACATTGGAAAAATAAGTAAATAAGTGTTCCGCTTTTACTTGGCTACATGCTACTGAAATTAGATACGCTACTGGGCAAGATTTCATGAACATCAGAACATTTGTCCTCTTAAGAATGCATAATAATTTTCATGGTGATATGCCCGAACTGTCGTAATTGCTTTTCTGGGATGAGAACATACTAAAGCTATTTAACGGGACAAAGGGATGTTTTGCTAGGATATACAGAAATTACTTAGGCAGCTGGGAAGATGTACTGTGACAATATTCGCAAGAGAAAAAGAGACAGAATACAGAATATATCAAAGAGGATACTGTATATTGAAAAGTTAACACAGTTGAGTATACACCTCACACAAATTCAGAATAAAGGGGTTTAGATCCATGTAGACATTATACTTCAAATTGAATTTAACAATGTGAAACCACTTCTTCAGGCATTTTTACACATACAGTATGCACTCATGCAACTTGACTCATTAAAACATCCTCTGTCATATGTGCGATAAATTTGATGTTTTGTTTTATTTTTGCCAGGGGTATGAAAATCAAATTCAGAGACATTTTCGGTAGTTCATTCCCATCTGTTGTACTTTTGAATAATCAAGATTTTGTTAACATTAGAAATGAACATACCTGTACAATATCAATGATATATACATTTCTAAAGCAGTAATCCCACCTAGGATCTTACCTGATCCGCAGTCCCTCAATGTCCAGGTACCCTCATTCCCTCAATGTTATATATTGGAGGGGAGCTGTTCCCTGTGACGTTGAGGGGGTAACCAGGCAATAATAATAATAAAGGTATTGTGCCCGGCTGGTTACCTATTTGGGGTTTTAGAGAGTCAGCTCTTCAACCTGTTTATTGTATCTGCAAAGTATGTGATTGTGCGACAATAAAGAATTTTCTGTGTTTTACCTTTCAAGGAGTGCCAGCATGCACAGATTGCTAGGCTATGAGTTTCAAAGGGGGTTTTACAGAGAAAGTTCTGTCAGAATGTGTCTAGTAGCGGGGTTCCAGAGTTGCTGGATACCCCAAAAATGTACCCGGGAGTCAGGCCAGATTCTCAGCTACATTGAGACACATTGCTCCAACAAAATCTCCCTTTGAAAAACGCTTGCGCGACTCACTGCTAGGATTCCCTGCTTCAGCACAGACCAGAAAGGTAAAAGGGGCACAGGGATGTGTAGCATCCCTGAAACGGTAAAGGGGTCCCTAGTATAAATGGGGATACACAGTTAAGGCCCTGGTCACCCAGAACCAGGTATAGAGGTTCTGGGGCTACTCCAACCATATGTGAGGTTGCAATGGTTTTTTTGAAACCTACAGTAGTCCGGTTTTCAAGAAGGGAATGAGATACAGCCCTGAGAATGAACCATATCTGGATAATAGTTATTTTGCCCATTACTGTACTGTATGTGTTTGGTGGGGGGGAGGTGTATTTATTGAAATGTAGGTCATGTTTTATTTTTTTTTAATACAGGAATGGTACTGCAGGCCAGCGGACACACAGAGGGACCACTTGAGGACACACGGATGCCCATGGTGACCATCTGAGGACCACAGGGACCACCTGAGGACACATGGACACCTGCGGGGAGGAACCGGGGGCCCCACAACTGTGTCCCGAATGTTGTGTGTTTAGGCCTACTGGGTGGGTAGTGGGGGAGGGTGGGTTAACTCCTTAATTACTATAGTGGTTACTAACCGCTAAAGTGATTAAGGGGTTAGGGGACATTAGATTGTCATTTTTTATTGTTCTGTATTGTTTGTGGCAATTGAGAACATGGACGGTGATGAGTATGAGGTTGGCCTTCATCATGGCAGCCTGGCAGGGGTGAGTGCAAGAATTATTTACTTTATTTATGCTGCTTAATGTTGTATTTTTAATGGAAAAATGCACTATTATCCATATCTGGATAATAGTAATTTTGCCCATTATTGTACTGTATGTACTGTATTGTACTGTTAGGGGGGGAGGGGTGTGTATTTATTTAAAAGTAATGTTAATTTTTTGGGGGCACATGATTGGTATCACAGGCCAGCGGGGACCCCATGGTCTCCCGCGGGGATCAACCTAGGGCCCCGGACACCCGCGGGGATCACCCGGGGACACCCGCCGGCCTGTTGTATTAATAGTGTGCTGACAAAAAGGTAAACAAAGATTTTTTGACTATCTCCAGCTCTTTTGCACCAGCCTCTAGCTGGTGCAAAAATCTGGCGTGCTTTTAAAGCACGATTGACTTATCACTGCTTTGTGAATCCCGCTGACTGGCAAAAAAACGGTGCGTTTGCCGTTTTTTGCCTGATCGGAGGTATTTTTTTCCATGGCTGAAAAAATCCCTTTTAAGGCCGATAAAGCACTGATATCACTGTTTAGTGAATTGCGCAGAAGGCAGTATCAGTCTTAAAAGCCATTTATTGGTCTTAAAAGCACTTATCACTGCTTAGTTCATTGCCCGCTATGTATCTCCAATCCTCTTTTAATGTTGTATACATGTTCTGCAAGTCTCCCTTTTGAGGGAGATGAATACAACAACTCTCTCATCTATAACCCAGAGGAGAAAAAATAGTTTTTCAGCATTCGAGAACCTATCGCAAATAGAGTATTTTCAAGTAGCCGTCAGTATGGGTTCACCTCCAAGGTGAGTGTGCGTTCTTGTTCTATTTGTTCTCCCTACGTATTGGAGCCTGCACAAATGAATGGGTGAAGGGTGGGTATTGGGCCTGTGTGGCTTAACCCCTTAATTACCTTTGCGGTAATTATCCGATAAGGTGTTTAAGGGGTTAATTGATATCTGAATGTAATTGCAATGTATTGGCTTTGTATTGGCTATGTATTTTGTGGGCAACGAAAGACCAGGATGTTGCTGGCGACGGGGACTTCTTATTGATGAGGTCAGTAGTACTTTATTTCTTTGAATATGCTAGTTAACGTGTTTAATAATGGCTAAATAATCTATTATCCCTATCTGGATAATAGTTATTTTGCACATTATTGTACTGTAGGTGTTGGGGGGGGGGGGTGTATGTATTGAATGTATAGGCCAGGTTTATTTTTTTTACATTCAGGGTTTGTTCCGTGGTTCTGCGTGAGACCTCTGGAGACCACCTGCGGTCTCCTCGGGTATCTCACGGGTATCAGGCTGGTGGTTCCACGGATGACACCTGCGGGGATGAAGCGGTGGCCTCACATCTGTGGGGGCACCGCGGACCCATAGTCTGCAGGGATGAAGCGGTGGTCCCACATCCGTGGGGGCACCGCGGACCCATAGGTTATGGGATGAAGCGGTGGTCCCACATCCGTGGGGGCACCGCGGACCCGTAGTGAGCACTCGTGAGTTCCCCAGACCTCCGCGGGCCTACCGTGGGGACCCAATTGTGGCCCACAGTGACCCAAGGAGACCACCTAGGGGCCATGGTGCTTGGCGGGACCCACCAACAGGCCTCCAGAACCTGTTTGAAATGAGCTGCTGGTACCCTGTAGGTCTGTCAGGTGCCCCGCCAGCCCGCCGGGGACTCGCGTGGGGCTGTGTTATGAACCCTGTTTGTAAAAGGATAAACCATGTATTTATGGGGGGGCACAGGGGGTGAGTAATTTATTTAATAAATAGAATGATGCTTATTGTGGGGCTGTGTATTGTTTTTATTGTGGGTACTGGGGGTGGGGGGGGGGGGGTATTTTCCCCAACGGTATGTGGGTAGGCCTCCCTTGTGGGTAGTGGGTGAGGGTGGTTAGGCCTCACGGGGTGGGGGGGTTAGTGTGAATGGGTATGTAGGAGTCCCGAGTGGTGGGTGAGGGTGGGTTAACCCCTTAATGACAATAGCGGTTAATAACCGCTATGGTGATTAAGGGGTTAGGGGACATTACAATGGATGTTTTCATTCTTGTGTCTGTTTTGCAGCAGCGGAGGGGGCATGGGCAGGATGAAGATGAGGATGGCCTTCATCGTGGCAGCCGGAAATGGGTGAGTGCTATATGTATTTAATGTATTTATTGTTGTTTATGTATTTTAAATACACAGGGGATGTATGTTGTTTATTGCTATGTTTATTGGGGGGCAAATGTCCCCAATAAACATGCTGTTCTGCCTTAACCCCTTCATTGCTTTAGCGGCTATACGCTATGGTAATGAAGCAGTATTTATGTATTTTAATTATATTGTGCGGAAGCAGGGGGTCCCCTGAGTTGAACCGCATTGATTTGTGGCTCAGAGACCCCCTGCTTCCCGAGTTACTGGCCCCGGTTTGGGGCATCGGTTACAGTGTCGCCGCTATATTTATAGCGGACATGGCGCGAATGGGGTGCTATAAAGATGGCGGCGACACTGCCACCCGATGACACATACCGGGGCCTGTAACTTTGGAAGCAGGGGGTCCCTGGTCCACAAAGCAAAGCGGTTCAGCTCAGGGGACCCCCTGCTCACAGTACACTATTATTAAAAATACATTCATGCTGCTTCGTTACCGTAGCACATAGCCGCAAAGGTAAGGAATGAGTGTTTATTTATATATGTGTTTTACTCATAGTGTAGATGTGCAGAGGGTCTCCGGAGCTGAACCACTTTGGTTTTAGGTCCGGTGACCCCCTGCTTCCCGAGATACAGGCCCCTTTAAGGGGTGCCGGTATCCCTCTGCTTTGTTTACATTCCACGGTCACGTGATCGGGACCTTTAAATGCAGAGGGATACCGGCACCTCATAAAGGGGCCTGTATCTCGGGAAGCAGGGGGTCCCTGGACCTGAAACCAATGCGGTTCAGCTCCGGAGACCCCCTGCCCATGTACACTATGAATAAAAGTTGTTTTTAAATACTTTATATTTTGCTATATTGTGTTATGAACCCTGTTTGTAAAAGGATAAACCATATATTTATGGGGGGGCACAGGGGGTGTGTAATGTATTTAATAAATAGAATGATGCTTATTGTGGGGCTGTGTATTGTTTTTATTGTGGGTACTGGGGGTGGGGGGGGGGTATTTTCCCCAACGGTATGTGGGTAGGCCTCCCTTGTGGGTAGTGGGTGAGGGTGGTTAGGCCTCACGGGGTGGGGGGGTTAGTGTGAATGGGTATGTAGGAGTCCCGAGTGGTGGGTGAGGGTGGGTTAACCCCTTAATGACAATAGCGGTTAATAACCGCTATGGTGATTAAGGGGTTAGGGGACATTACATTGGATGTTTTCATTCTTGTGTCTGTTTTGCAGCAGTGGAGGGGGCATGGGCAGGATGAAGATGAGGATGGCCTTCATCGTGGCAGCCGGAAATGGGTGAGTGCTATATGTATTTAATGTATTTATTGTTGTTTATGTATTTTAAATACACAGGGGATGTATGTTGTTTATTACTATGTTTATTGGGGGCAAATGTCCCCAATAAACATGCTGTTCTGCCTTAACCCCTTCATTGCCTTAGCGGCTATATGCTATGGTAATGAAGCAGTATTTATGTATTTTAATAATATTGTGCGGAAGCAGGGGGTCCCCTGAGTTGAACCGCATTGATTTGTGGCTCAGAGACCCCCTGCTTCCCGAGTTACTGGCCTCGGTTTGGGGCATTGGTTACAGTGTCGCCGCCATATTTATAGCGGACATGGCGCGAATGGGGTGCTATAAAGATGGCGGCGACACTGCCACCCGATGACACATACCGGGGCCTGTAACTTTGGAAGCAGGGGGTCCCTGGTCCACAAAGCAAAGCGGTTCAGCTCAGGGGACCCCCTGCTCACAGTACACTATTATTAAAAATACATTCATGCTGCTTCGTTACCGTAGCACATAGCCGCAAAGGTAAGGAATGAGTGTTTATTTATATATGTGTTTTACTCATGGTGTAGATGTGCAGAGGGTCTCCGGAGCTGAACCACTTTGGTTTTAGGTCCGGGGAACCCCTGCTTCCCGAGATACAGGCCTCTTTAAGGGGTGCCGGTATCCCTCTGCTTTGTTTACATTCCACGGTCACGTGATCGGGACCTTTAAATGCAGAGGGATACCGGCACCTCAAAAAGGGGCCTGTATCTCGGGAAGCAGGGGTCCCCGGACCTGAAACCAATGCGGTTCAGCTCCGGAGACCCCCTGCCCATGTACACTATGAATAAAAGTTGTTTTTAAATACTTTATATTTTGCCTATGTTTGCGCTGAGAGAGCAGCTGGTCTCTCTCTGCTGCAAACACCTATCGGCAGAAAAGGCCTATCGACAGGTTATCGGGAGCCAGGCTGTTTCGGCACAGGCTCATCGGCAGTTTTGCTTACGCAGTGATTCGGCAGGGATCGGCATGGATTCGGCCCTTACTGAATACTGCGAGGGCAAATCGCCAAAATCATGCCGATAGGAAGCACTTGCCGAAAGCACTTTTTTCGGCGCTTACTGCATAGAGCCCTAAGACCTTTTATAAGGAGGTAGATGCCAATACTTACTTTTTGGCTTCAAGCTATCACAATCCGAGATGGATTAATAACATCCCGAAAGGTCAGTTTCTTAAAATAAAACGAAATTGCTCTGAAGTACGGATGTTCGGTCAGCAAGCAACAGATCTAAAAAGAAAATTTATTGAAAGAGATAATAGTCACACCAGCATTTCCAAAGCGTTAGAATCAGTTAAGAAAATTGGTTGAAATTAGCTTATTTTCATGAAAAACAAAAAGAAAAACAAGACCACACATGATAATATAGAATTCATTCCATTCATTACAAAGTCAATGATATGGCCCCGAAAATTAAAAAACATTTTTTTAAACATTGGTGAATATTACCGGGCAATCCTAAACTTTGCACTATACTTCCTAAAAATCCTCAAATTGTCTTTAAAAAAGCAAAGAATCTTAAATCACAGCTAGCGCAAAGTTGTCCGATTAGTTCTGCAAAAGATAAAAATATTACTTGGGTAACACAGTTTGCCCCTCCCCCCCAATCGCAGATAGGGGCCCTGTGTGGAAATACACCTGAGTTACTGTGTGTGGTGCGTTACCTGATAGGCTCACAGAAGGCCTGAACCTCCGCCGCTGGGAGCGTGGGGTTACCCGATTCTTTGGATACAGTGCCTCCACCTGTAAGGGTTCCCAACGGGGTGGGATGGTCCTTTTACAGGAACAATAATAATAATGCACGCACACAATATATATGCTAGCAACCATTTTACTATAACTAATAACCTTGGTACTCTGTAACACACAGTAATAGGCATATAACTATACGTATAGAAGTTCACCACCCACATATCAACATAAGTGTCCCCAAAGTACCTGGGTGCTGGCCACCAATTTCCTGATGTCCCTTATGTCCAAGCCCACCCAAAGTGTTGGAGATAGCGCTATTCCGTGGAGTGTTAGTGCACTACTATAGGTACCTGCCCGGGGCTCCGGCACCCGGGTACCGCAGTATAACACAATGGGATCCGCCTGATCCGACGTGCCGTCCGCCTACATGTGGGGTGAATTCCGACGTGGATAATATCACCGTACACATTACCGTCTATACCTTGGGGCTGGTCTTTCTCCAGTCCGCAGGCCGCAGTTACTGCGTGGCGGAGTCCTCCGTGAAGATAGTCTCTATCTAGAGGGTGTCTGCTCCCAGACCCAGTGATCAGGCAGCACAGCAGATGAGCAGTTCCTTGGTCTAATCAAACAACTAAAGGAACAGATTCCTTGCTTAAGGCCTGTCCCTAATGTACCACAAGCTGGGGCAAGGATAATAGTTACCTGGGACTTAGGGGGTAACTAGTCCTAGTGCCAGGGGCTACTGCTCCCTGCACACACACACACCCTAACTCACCCAGCTCCCAGCTCCAACTGACACTCTTCAAACACTGTCTTAACTGTCATCATCTCACAGTTTCACTGGTTGCCTAGCAACATGTAAACTGCAGCCTCTGAAGCTGCTATACTCCTATCTATCTAATTGCAGCCGCCCTATTGGCTAAGCTGCAGCATGTGATAATCCCCTGACGGATACCGGGGCTACACATAGTTGAAAGAACTAAATGGTTATTATACCTGCTCAAAGGCTGTAGGTATAGCTCTAAATGCAAAGACTTTAAATCTAACATCACTGGAAGAATATTCCAAATAGAGTCCTTTATAAATTACAAAAGTAGCTATATTGTCTACTTGTTACAGTAGAATGCCGCTACAGGCTCCAATACATAGGGAGAACAAGCAGACCCCTCAAAAGGAGACTTGCAGAACTTGTATACATCAACAGAGGATTGGAGACACATAGGGGGTTATGCACGAAGCAGTGACAAATGCTTTTAAGTGAGATAAAAACCCATTGTACCACAATACTGCACTATAATCACTGCTTTGTTATTTTTTGGTTATTGTATTTTTATTTTTGTTAAATAAATCATGACAGTGTCATATGTCATGTGTTGTTGTTGTTGTTCATCTGAGGTTGTATTTACCTAACTTTAAGACCTGATAAGGAACAGATGATTGTTATTATGTCCTGATATGTAAAACCATGGAATTCAAAGAGGGTGTACTTTCTTTTTCACACAACTGTATATACAAACACTTCAATAAGTGGCTGACTGTATATATACACATAGGGTATCTTTATTTATTTTGGAATATTTCAACCCAATTTGTACTTGTTACTTTGCTTAATCTGGTGCCAATTCTGTTACTTTGCAGATTTGTATTTTATTTTAACCTACAAGATCAAATATCAATTTTGTTGACTTTATTGACATAATGTCTACATTATAGCTGCTAACTCTCTGCACTGTTGGTCTCTGCACTGTTTAAGTTATTTATTTGCAGTTTGCTAATTGCTATTTCTCTCATTGATTTTGTGTCTTATATCTTGTACATCTGAATGCTAGTCTGAGTTACTAATTGATGTCAATCCAATTTTTCCACTTTTCTAACCTTTACTTACAGTACTAACCAAGCATACTGCATGAAATGTGTTACTTAAAACTCTTCTAACCATCAACACTATTTAGCTTTTATACTGTACTCTGCCCCATTCATATCACCCTCTGTTCCATTTTGATTCTTTTACCCTTTGTGGAATTTTGTTAGTCTCTCTCAGAGTCACTTAAAACATACTTTGTTTGCTTTGCTTTAAACAAGTTTGTAATGTGTTTTTACTCGGCTTCAACAAATATATTCTTGTTTCTTAAATTATTTTTCCAATATATTCTTGAATTCTCTTCAATAAATTATCTTTTCTCCCCTCGGCTCTCTTTTCTCCAAAACATGTGTCTCAATGTGATTTTTTTTCAAGCGTCTCTCCTTTTAATTATGTCAGTTCTGTATAGCCCATAACATACCATAAGTGAAAAATATATAGAAGTCTCATGATTGCTGTAATTTGTTTAATTTGTAGATGCTGCATTTCCCATGTTTTAATAATTGCCTACGTGCAAGGAGAATTTGAAATCAATGTAAATAATGTATTCTTCCACTCCTCTGCCCTTCAGAAAGCACAAGTAGCATCCAAGTTCTTCCTGATGTCTGTTGTTTTATTCCAAAGGTTGGTTTCAGTCTGCTGCACAGAGTTGGCAACTTTGCAGCATCCGGCATCTTGTAGAAACTGTTTGACTTTTTCCTTTTCTTGTTTATTACAAAAAAAACAAACGTGCTGAAAGGAAACCCAAGAAATGCAACAGCTACATCGTTTTGAAGAGAGTTTTCCTAACACAGAAATAACAGCATGAAAAAAAATAATGAATATATAATTGAACTAGTTTTTTTACCACATGGGAAGCCCTTAAATCTGTGTTGTTTTGATATCTAATGTTGTATATACACATTTTGTGCAATACAAAACACTATTAAAACTTCAATAAGTAGCTGGCTGTATATTTCTCTGTAGGCTTTACATTCCAGAGCAAAAGAGCCCTGGGAAATGGCATTAATTTTCTACAGGGTTGTATGTCTATCTTCATTGCTCCCAAGACTGTACGTAACACAGTAAACCTGTATCAACTATATTATTCTACCTTGAACTCACTGCAACTAAAGAAAAGATGTCCACCAAGCACTCAAGTACCTCATTTCCTCTAAATTGTTTTTTTTGGAGCAATTCTCTGCTGCTCATATCTTTTGATCAAAAGCTAGATTAGCTGTCAATTTTCTCTAAAAAGGAAGTTCACAAATTGATAAACACTTTCTAAAATGACAGTTTCTTGTATAAACAAAAAAACCTCAGCAGACACCTTCAAATTAAAGGATTTTATTCTGGTGATTGAGTGTCACTCTTTATCCTCATTGTCTCACCTCACCGTTACATGAAATCATTGGAAACAATATATTACAGTTTGGAATGATTTATAGAACTTGATTTATTTTCCACGGAAGATAAATAATTTGTGCATGGTGCAGTTACAGAGTACATAGGTCAGACAAATATTTTGTCCTAATTGTGTATTGGAATTGATTTTTTTGAAACTAGAAGAACAATTTGACACGTGTAACCTCCATAGGGACCAAAAGGCCTACACTTCTCTATAGTTACATGATTAAAAACAAAGATATTACGAGGAGAATGATAGAGGCACGTAGTAGCAAAATAGGGATGGAAAAGAGAGAGGACAATACAAGAAGAAAGTTTGAAACAGGGTAACTATGAGATAGGCGTAGGAATTTGTACTATAGAGAAAGTCCACGTAGAGACAGATGACATCAAGTAGCAGAACTGTGATTCCCTGAATGTTAATGCACCTCAATAGCATGCAGAGAAAGGTATACGATTAATATGACAATCAGCACATTACATCTCAGTCAACACCCCAGTTAGTTGACGCCCTGTTCTGAAATGACTTAGTATGACCAAGTGTGCTACAGAAATATACACAGTAGGAGTTACGCTGATGTGTGAATGCTTCCCTTTTTGTTTTGCAAAAGTCAGTTTTTTATTTTAACATATTTGGGAAATAGACATACAGTATAGAATCTTAGCAAGATCAAAACCCATGCCAAAAATACACACAAAGCGCACCAGGGATTAGTGTATTAACTCACAAATAGAGATTGATAATGAAATCAAACTACTAAAAGGTGGAAGTTAAAAAGGTTAATTTATTCAGAGGTCAAATGACCACACACAAATAACACACCACACAACTTGGAAGGTATAACAGCCTCTCTACCACGTAAGGAAACCCTCCCTCCCAGTGACAGAACACAGTAAAACAAATCTCAATGTACTGTACATACACACAAGCATAGTAGTCACAATTTAGTCAGCCACACAATAAGCACTCAAATACAGTGCAATGCTAGGGCTTTGTCACAGAGTGCTCACCATAAACAAGGCGGGACCGCAAGGCTGAGGTGGGGATATTGATAGCCACCGACCAAAAACCGAGCAGACACATCCCGAGTGCAGAGTGGTGGTCATGTAGCCGGGTCAGAGTAGGAGAGGTCAGATTGGTCGAGGTACTTGTCGTGGTCAAGGAGTGGAGAGATTGGATAGTCGTTGATGCGGTGCCGGGGTCCAGGGGTAGAGAGAGTAGAATAGTCTCGTCCATAGCTGTTGTCCAGGGGTCAGAGAAGTCAAGAGTCTGGGTTCAAGCTGAGGTCAAAATACACAAAGCAAAACAAGACAAGGCAAAGCAACAGGGAGCTGGAGGTAAGCACACAAATTATAACAAGTTTATGCTCAACCAATTTGCTAAGGGGCTGGTTGAGCATATAAAGCACAGAGAGCCAATGGGGAGGCTGCAGGGAGTGAGCATCATAGGTATGCTGTGTACCGATAGACAGGGGTGGAATCAGTAGCAGCTGTGGGATAATGGATTGAATTAACCCCTTGAGTGCCTGTGTCCACGCGACGTCTGCTTGCAGTCAAAGTGTGCTGTGCACTGCCCATATTGTCACGGAGGTGGAGCCTGGTGGCGGTCCCTGCTGTGTTTCTCTTCCTAGGGGCGTGGCACCTGTATGCAGGTTGCGGCTTATGTGCATCACCCGTGATGTCGAGGGATGAATCATGGGGGCGGAGCCTGGACACAATGCCTGTGGTGTCTTCCCTTCTAGTAAGGCGGCGCCTGGGCGCAGGTTGTGACTGACGTGCGTCACAAGATGCATAACGGGGCGGGGCCTCACGTCAATCCTCTCAGACTTAACATGAAACTGCACTGACGGGAACAGGTACAAGACAAAGGTAGAACGGGCAGGTTTACCGTGTGCAGACACTGAAAATCAGTCCGGACAGTATCCGCATACGGCGGTGACACCTCCGCCCGAGCTCCCACGCTCCCTTGCTCCAGCCAGTGAGTAAGCGTGTCAGGTGACCTCAACGCGTTTCAGAACAATATCCTTCATCAGGAGTCATGTCAGAGGTCACCCAAACAATGAAATTATTGCTGAAAGCCCTGGTGTCCAATTAGAATAAAAAAGTACAAAATAGCCTTCTATATAATGATACATGGGTGATACTGTACTATAATTTATAAACAACACTTTACCCATGTAAGGCAAAACATAAGCCTAAAAAATACATACAAAATATAACAAGGATAAAAACATATATGAAGCAATAAAACAATAAAATGCAAACTCTATTGGCAAAAAGCAGGTAACATATTCTATCTAAGGAAAGGTGTAAATTCAATTAATTCGTTAAAATCTTTGGGGTACTTTGAATCAAAGGTATAAATACAATATTTTTCTCTCTTTAATAAAAAGAGATCTCTATTACCTTGTATCAAAGTCTGTGGAACACATTTAATACCATAAACCTAATAGAACTAGAATAACAATTATGTATAGCCTTAATATATTTTAATAAGGGAGTGAGAGGCTGTCCCTTTTCTAAAAGCTTAGGGATATTTTTAACATTTCTTATGTGCTCCAATATTTTTAGTTTAAAAGGTGTAAGTTCAATTAATTCGTTAAAATCTTTGGGGTACTTTGAATTAAAGGTATAAATCCAATATTGTTCTCTCTATAATGAAAACAGATCTCTATTACCTTGTCTCAAAGTCTGTGGTACACATTCAATACCCATAAACCTAATAGAACTAGGATCACAATTATGTATAGCCTTAATATATTTTAATAAGGGAGTGAGAGGCTGTCCCTTTTCTAAAAGCTTAGGGATATTTTTAACATTTCTTATGTGCTCCAACATTTTTAGTTTAAATGCCCTTTTAGTACTGTAAGTTGCAATGACCCTGTAGTACATAAACTACAAGAATAGTCATACAATTAACAATTAATAATTTTTTTTACCTTAAATGTTATATTTGTGTAGCCCTGGTTCCTATCGAACACAGGCCACTACCATATGCTGTATAACCTATAGGCTCACAGGGCCAAAGCCTCTGCCACGGAGAGCCTGGGGTGCTCACAATACTGATAACTTGGTGCAGCGCCTCCACCTGCGACAGCTTCCGCCCTGGGGGAAGTGGGTCTTCACAGGAACTTATGTACATGAACACACACACAGCAATATACCTTAACCAATATGCTTTACTTGTAGCAGCCATCAGGTTAGTCAACAGATGTCCCTCCCTAGAGGAGACACTACTACCAGCGTCCTTCTGAACGCTCACTCTCCCTCTCCCTTCACCGGGTGATCCCACCCCGTGTCCAGTTCCCTCTTGGAATACGTTCCTCCACCCCCAAGTGAGTCAGTGGATGTATAAGTGTGTGACTGCACAGCCACCGTGTCCCGGAGTGAATAATGGTACCGTTGGTGCACTTGGAGTTTACCTGCCGGGCACTCCTGTACCCGGTTCTGCAACTATCTTAACAAAGGATCGGCGTGGGCGTAGATGACGTCACCCGTAGGTGTCCGGGGCGATCCCACCCAGACACGCTGCAACTTAGTAGCGGGGCCTGATCCCAGGCATCCCGCTGATTTAGAACTGTCCCGGTAGTGATCGTGTCACAGTAAGGGGATCCAGAACCTGACTATGGCCAGTCCCTAGCTCAGCTGCACACTACTGGGGCTCAGGGCTCAGGGGCGGACTGCCTCCCTACACCGGAGTTCCTTCTCCTTCCTCCGACAGCTTGCTCTGACCCTCGTGCGCCCCACCACTTCCTTTTCCTCCCTCTCCGCGTACCTGATTGGTTCTGGCGCGTCACGGGGGACCGCGGGGGCTGCTGGGACTCGTAGTCCCCTAACTCCCCTCCTCCCTGAGCTCTCCTCCTTTGCGGGCTTTGTTATCCTGCTCTGCATATGCGCAACCTCCTGCCGGACCAAGTCTGCGCCGGCGCCAACCTAAACATGGCGGCTCCCTCTACGCGGAACCTCCATTATCGGAGCGTTACCTAGGTGCAACATCTCCCACCCCACAACAACAATTGGGGGGAAGAAAACGGGGTCCCGGCTACATCTGTTAAAGAAGACACTACCTGCTTACCAATATTTACATGATTACATGCCTTGCATTTACCGCACTTGTAATTACCGACAATGCCCAGTCTAGTCCTAATATCACTGGGTACTGTCTTCATAGTTGCAACTTGACTGGGGGCCAACATGCCCTTTACATTTTGAGTCTTTCTAAAAACCACATCTGGTCTAGATTTCATCAGTGGGCTCAATACGGGGTCCATCTTGAGAACCTTTCAATGTTTGAACAGAACATGTTTGATGGGGCTATGAGCCCAATTAAACTGAGTTATAAAAGCTGGTGCTTTTCTAAACACCGCTAGATTTTTATTAGTCTCATGCTCAACATTGGTCCCCTTAAATGTCCCCATTGGGCTTGGGCCATTTCTATAATTCAGTAACGAGGGGCGTCTGACTTTCTTAACTTTCTCTAATGAAAAGTCAATCAAGGTCTCTTCATAATCTTTCTGAAGAAACCTATTTTTTTTAAAACAAAGACTGTTCTTCAAAATTTTGCTCTTTAGAACTATTTCTTTTCAATCGTAAGAATTGATTATATGGAATATATTTTTTATCCATCTACTATCATAGCAACTAGCTGGATGAAGATAGGAATTCACATTCTTTAAAATGTGTTTTAGTGTGTATTGCATTCTCTTCAATGAAGATTTCCAAGTCTAGAAAATGAATAACACTGGTACTATTCTCACCACTGAATTTGAAGTTATACTGATTGTCGTTCAGTTATGTGACAAACTCTAAATAAGAAGCTTAATTTCCCTCCCATATAATGATAATTTCATCAATGTACCTCCTCCACAGTTTTAGCTGAGGAGGAGGCACACCAATGACACATGTAGACTCCCACTGCCCCATATACCAATTGGCAAACGATGGAGCAAACGTGGTCCCCATCGCTGTAGCTAGAATTTGCAAACAAACAAACAAACAAAAAATAATTGTGACTTAAAATGAATTTAATAGATTTCAAAATAAATTCAATCTGCAAGCGTGGCAGTGACTGATTAGACATCAGAAAATGTTCCACCGCCATCACTCCCTTGGTGTGAGGGTCACTTGTGTATAAGGCCTGAACAGCTAATGGATGTAGCTATCCTATATCCCTCACTCCATTGAAAGTCACTCAAAATTTGTAGGACCATAGTGGTGTCCTTAAGATATGAGGGGAATGAAGAAACTAAAGGCTGCAAATAAAAATCTACATAAAGAGAGAGATAAGAAGTAAGAGTTAATAGCAGAAATAATAGGGAGCCTGTTGGGGAAGTGAGGGATTTATGTATTTTGGGTATGTAATAAAAAATTGGGACAGTGGGAGTAGAGACAAACTGAAAATCAAATTCAGCCTTAGTGATAATTTCCACACTCAGTGCCTATCCCAAATGAGATTTAATAAGCGTGGAAAGGGCTTTGGTTGGATCTGCCGGTAATTTTTGATACGAGACATCATCTGCCAGTATACGATTGGCCTCTTTATAGTAATCTCCAATATCTAGGAGAACCAAACCCCCCCCCCCTCCCCCTCATTGGCTGATCAAATCACTATATTAGGGTTAGATTGCAAGCTTTTCATACTGTTTTTTCCCTTGGTTTTAAGTTAATGAATGATCTATTTGATCTGCTATTGCAAAGTTCTTTAAGTTATAATTGTACTAACTTGCCAAATAACTCTATGTATTGACCTCTGGCAAAATATGGAAAAAACACTGATTTAGGTTCGTATCCTGTGAGTAGATAACAACTATGGTTTACAAAATCAGGATCACTTTCTCTAATCAGTTCCTCTAGATCTTCAATTAGTGCCAAATCCGTATTGTCAACTTGAGGTATTACATAAATTTGACCAAAGTCATTATTTCTTGCCAGATTATCATCAACATTTTCATCCTTAGAGTTGCTAAAATGTCTATGTAACGTTAGCTTACGTACGAACTTCTGCAAATCTATGTACTGTACAGATCAAATTCCTTTGGATCCTGTGTTGGGGCAAATGATAAGCCCTTTTTTAACACCTCTAATAGGGGAGCATCTATCTTTAATGATGACAGATTAAAACTCCCATTGGATATTAATGTCTCTGACTAAGGAGACCTCTCTTTGTTGGTGGACTTTCTCCCTCCTCTCTTACCTCTTCGGAATCTGACTTTTTTTTCATCAAACACGCAGGTTTTTATGTCGTTGGGGGGTTGTCCACATCCCAACTCGATCTCCTAAGTCCATTGTTCTCTGCATCAGAAGAAAATTACAATCATTATCACTATCATTATTGGCCTCATTTAATTTCTGAAACCTATTAGCCACTGGTAACTCAAATGAAATGTGTTTTTCTTTGATGTTTGAGTTTTCTTCTCTCCTTTGGTATTTCTTATTTTTATTTTTATCTTTATCCTCATGTCTGCCAATTCTCCCTACTACAGACCAATTTTCTCTGTGGCTTGTGTCTCTTACATCGCGGTGTCTTCAGGTAGTCTCCCTTTGACGACCACCATCAGAATCCTGTGTATATTGATATTTCAGGTTAAAACCCTTAGGATTCAAAATGGGGGCTCTAGGGGTGGGTAATTTAGGATAAGCACCTGATTTCTTTTCTTTTAATCAGTCTTGATTTGACCCACCAGGTTTTGGAGAGTAAGAATATTTATTATTTAACCCCTTATCCGTTTCTCTTGAGTTCCAACTTTTTTGTTTAATAAGGGCATAGTCAGTCTTGTCCCTTAAGATTTTTTTAACTTTACTATCATTATCCCATTCTCATACTTCTTCATCTTTATATTTCATTCCTCAACCATCTTTGGTAAATCATCCAATATTGGTAACCCGATTATGTCCTCCTTAACTCTATCAATTTTAAGAGCTAGGTCTTGTAGCTCTTTCTTCCTTTATCCTATTAGGAGTTTCATTACGTTTAAGAAACATATTTCTAGGATTTTTTCCCAAATTGCTGCAAAAGCAGGATTATTAATGCCATATGTGGAGTTTTTTTTAGAATTCTTAACCCTCTTGGCAAGTTTATTTTTAACATATTTTTCCAAGGTGGTTAAATCCCACCAGGCTCATGTTTTCTGTTCTAAACGTTTAGAAAGGAGCAAAAATCTTGAGGGTAGATCTACTGTGATATCTTATAATACTTTTTCTTCACAGTACATGTGAACTGAAATCAGTAGTACCACCAGTCTATCAACTGTTTCCACTATTTATTAACCAAAATTAAAATAAATAACTTTTTGTGCTTTAAAAAAGTCTGAATTCTTTAACATTCTTCTCTCAAAAGGTATGAGCTCCCTATGAATATAATTGAATCTACATGTAACCCCATGACAGAATACAGCAGCAGTACTATGGAGGAGAGGACATTCCCTTTATTTTATACAGATGCCAGATCTGAGACCCACATAGGTAACTGTCGTTCTGCAGAATTGGCACTTGTCCAGGGACAGTTTCAAGCCACACTAGCTCAATCGATCCAGTACCTTCATCAGGCTTATCATGTTCTTCTAGTGTCCTCCCAAAAATTATGACGTCACTTAGGTATACAAGTAATTCCAGTAGGTTCATGTCCCCAACCACTCATTCCATTAGTCTCTGGAAGGTGTCAGGTGCTCCTGACACTCCCTGGGTCAAACTTTTGAATTGGTAGAATCCTATGGGTCATATGAAGGCCGTCGTTTCCTTGTCTCCTTCATGCATTGGAATCGATAGTACCCACTTAGAAGGTCATGGACCGAGAACCACTTGCTTCCAGTGAGGCAGTCCAAGGCATCTCCTATACGCGTCATTTGAAGAGTGGAGCAAAGGAGCACTGCTGACAAGGATGTCCTGAAGGAAAAATTCCTGAGGAAAAATCACGGCCAAAACTCCAGAAGTAAAAATGAGGGTATTTATTACATGAGCTCACAGGAACATGAACACAACTAACGCACCAACGCGTTTCATCCCGTGGGACTTTATCAAGGGTAAAATTGAAACACTACTTACAGGACAGTAGATGGTAAAAGCAGTAAAGCTGAAGATCGCTCAGGTGCTCCTCTCTGATGATAACTGGAGCTCCTTTAGGGATTGACTCGTGTGGGGGATGGATGTTGGGTCGCACGAAAACCGGAACTTCCGGGTGGATGTGACGTCACACGCCGCGGTGTTACCGAAATCGCTGCTCCTCTTCCTCTCCTTTCCCCCCACAGCCTACACAACTGCTGCCAATATCCTCCACAACCAAACAGACAGCTCTAAAAACAGAATAATCTCCCAACAACGTTTCATGCACATGCGTGCACTTCCTCAGGGGTGTGGCTTGCCCTGACAACCAGCAGTTTATATACACTGCATGGGTGGTTCTAATTGGCTAATTAGATGACACAGTGTTAGTTTAACCCATCAATTGCCATGGTCAGAGCTAGACAACATCAAAGCTTGCTAAACATACATTACACAACATTAAAACAGCACATAAAAACATAAAAACATTAAAACATTTAAAATTGAATCTTAAAATAATAAATAGTGGGGCTGACAGAAAATTAACATAATATATCATAGTATAAAAAGGCTTTTAATTCGAAGTCTATGTTCAGCCCTCTAGGGGATAGTGTTTTTAGTTCGTAAATCCAGTTTGCTTCACGCATACTTGCCTGTCTTAATCTAATCCCACCTCTTAGACTGGGCTGAACCACTTGAATGGCCTGGCAGCGCAAACCTTTAGGATTTTTATTATGGCACAAAAGAAAATGATGGGAGACACTATGTGTGACCAATCCTTTCTTGATGTTATAAACATGCTCATAGATGCGTCTCTGGAAGGTTCTCCCAGTTCTGCCAATATACTGCAAGCCACAAGGGCATTGAAGCAAGTATATTACAAAGGTGGAATGGCAATTAATAAATGTCTTAATGGGATAGCTTCCAGAGGTTACATTAGATGTAAAATGTTTAGCATTCATACTATAGGAGCAAGCCACACATTTCGCACAAGTGAAAAATCCTTTTGGACCCCCTATCTGTTTCTGTTTCTGTTGCTTAACTGGACAACTCGGGGCTAATTTAGATTTTAAATTATTAGCCTTATAGAATATAATTTGGGGTTTTTCTGGGACAATGTCCACCAATATATCATCTTTTAACAAGATGGGCCAATAGTTGTTTATAATCTGTTTTATTTTAGGGGCCATCTCGTTATACTGGGTAATAAAAGCAACTTTATTATTACATTTTTCTGTTGTGTCTTTTTTCTTATTATTATATTTGAGTAAAGTATCTCTTTCTAATTTAGTAACTTGTTCAAATGCCTCATCTAAGAGACTCTCTGGATACTTTCTCTCAAGAAATTTACTTTTTAGGTCTTTTGCCTGCATTTTAAAAGTCTCATCCTCAGAGCAGTTGCACCTAAGGCGCACTAACTGGCCCTTAGGGATATTACGCAGCCATTGTGGGTTGTGCTGACTATCTGCACGTACATAATTATTAGCTTGTACTGGCTTGAAAAAAGTCCTGGTGTGAAGTGTATTCTGATTAATATAAATGTGTAAATCTAAAAAATCTATGTGCTCAGTGCTGTGATTGCAAGTAAATTTAAGGTTGTGATGATTACAATTGAAATAAGTGCAAAAGGCATCCAGTGAGGCTTGACTGCCTGACCAAACAAAAAACACATCATCAATGTAGCGCCGCCAGAGCACCAGGCCCGGCCCTAGAGGACAGTTGTTCCAAAAAAATTCCTCCTCCCAACTGTCCATAAACAGATTGGCATAACTAGGAGCAAACCTCGTGCCCATAGCGGTGCCACATTTCTGAATGTAATAACGTGAATTAAAGGTGAAATAATTGTGAGTCAAAATGGATGGTTTCCTGAAGTTCCTATGTGGAGGATTTTCTATACTACGAACCTCTCTAGGTGGATCTGTTTGGTTTGATATGGAATCCCTTGCAAAATATTTCTTTAGGGCTAATTTGTGGGCAAATTTATGCACATCTATGAATAGATTAAAACTGTTAGGCCCGCAGACCGGAGCAAATGTTAGACCCTTACTCAATACCTTTTTTTCAATATTTGTCAGTGAATACTGGCTAATATTGAATATATTCGGAAATTCTTTCTTTTTCTTTATTCGATTTCTACTAACACCTCCTCTTCTCCCTCTGACCCTGTCTTTCTTTTCTTGTAGTTGGGAGGAGGTCGGGGTTCTAATGGTAGTTTTACTATTTCCACTTCTGGGAATATGTGTTCTCTCTCCTTCCTCCATTCTAAAAAAGAAAAATTGGGTTTAATAGCCGGTGTGGGGAGTGGAGTGTAGGAAATGCTCTCTGCATCACTCTCGGACCCTATGTCGGACAGCAACGTGTATCTGTTGCTGACCGCAATGGGCACCGACTGAGGTAATACCAATGCATCATAGCGTTCCTTTGCTCTCTTTTGTTGCAAATAGAGATTCTTGTCATGCAAAGGTAATTTAGCAGGTGCTAATGGTGTAGGAGCCAATATATTGCTATTGGGTTTCTTTGGGCCATTCCTCATTTCTTTATGTATAAATTTGCTCCTAACAGCTCTAGAGTCCTTAATTCCTGCTGGTGGAATATAATTCTTTTGTTCTACTCTTTTTGTATTACTTTCTTTAGATTTTTTAGCCCAATCTCTTTGACAGCCCGTATCATAGTCCTGTTTATCTCTAAAAAACTTTTGTTGTTTAGTTTGAACTATTTCAAGTTCTGCCTGATCCAACCTTTTTTTAATAGTTGGTTCTAATAAAAGTAGATCGTTGTTATCCTTATACGGATCTAGCTGGCTTTTCATCTCTAAAATCTGATCATCCAATTCGGTCAGGGTCTTTCTTCGCTGATGTACCAATAGTTTCATGAGAGCAAATGAGCACTGATCAAGTATCTCATTCCACTCTTTCATGAAAGTATCATTATGTGCATCTGCAGTGGGTTTTTTGCGAACTCTAAGGCCCCTTGGAATGCGGTGGTTCTCCAAATACTTGCTCAGTGTGGTAGCCTCCCACCATTGTTTGCTTTCTAGCAAAAGGGTTTTCTCCAACCGAGCAAGTATTGGATGAAAATCCTCTGCCGCATTTTCAACAAATTGAACAGATTTGGGATCACTAAAAATATGGTCAACATTGACATTTCTACGAGATCTCAGGTGAAATAAAGAACTCATAGCAAATTAGTATCTTGGCATACAAATAAAAAACAATAATATGTGAAGCAGCTAACACCAAATTGTACAAAACACAAACTAATGGAAAAAAAGACGGTGCAAAACAGCGCTAAAAAATAATATAAATGATAACAATACTTGAAATAAATATTGCAGGCAGCCTGGCAAATACTGACTGTACAGTCAGAAAATGAACCACAGAGAAAAGAAAGAATTGCCGGCGCCAAATCAGTCCTTTAAATAATAATAACCAAACCGTCTCTTGAAAAGTCCCAAAAGTGTTCTTCTTTTTTAGAATGGAGGAGGGAGAGAGAACACATATTCCCAGAAGTGGAAATAGTAAAACTACCATTAGAACCCCAACCTCCTCCCAACTACAAGAAAAGAAAGACAGGGTCAGAGGGAGAAGAGGAGGTGTTAGTAGAAATCGAATAAAGAAAAAGAAAGAATTTCCGAATATATTCAATATTAGCCAGTATTCACTGACAAATATTGAAAAAAAGGTATTGAGTAAAGGTCTAACATTTGCTCCGGTCTGCGGGCCTAACAGTTTTAATCTATTCATAGATTTCCATAAATTTGCCCGCAAATTAGCCCTAAAGAAATATTTTGCAAGGGATGCCATATCAAACCAAACAGATCCACTTAGAGAGGTTCGTAGTATAGAAAATCCTCCACATAGGAACTTCAGGAAACCATCAACCTTTTACCCTAAATTTTCACAGGGACATCTGGTAAGTTCCTTTGTGGAGATAGTTAATATGGATCTGGAGAATTCGTGTCGAACATATAAAATTAGGCATGATAATTTTAATGTTCAAGAGAAAGAGGCTGTTCAGAGTTTGGAAAGTAATGCTTCTATTGTCATCAAGTCTGCAGATAAGGGTGGAGGCATTGTGGTCATGGACAAGGACTATTATATACAAGAGTCCATGAGACTATTGGGAGACAGGACCACATACCTCCCCCTTGCAGGTGACCCTTTGGTGCATTTTCAGGCAGAATTAGGGGATCTGCTGACTACTGGCTTGAATAGTGGGGCTATATGTCAGGATGAGTTTGACTTTTTGTCTATTCAGTTTCCTCGCACTCCTTTGTTTTATTTTATACCTAAAATTCACAAAAGTCTTACTTCACCCCATTACAACAATTACATTTTTCTGTTGTGTAATGTATGTTTAGCAAGCTTTGATGTTGTCTAGCTCTGACCATGGCAATTGATGGGTTAAACTAACACTGTGTCATCTAATTAGCCAATTAGAACCACCCATGCAGTGTATATAAACTGCTGGTTGTCAGGGCAAGCCACACCCCCTGAGGAAGTGCACGCATGTGCATGAAACGTCGTTGGGAGATTATTCTGTTTTTAGAGCTGTCTGTTTGGTTGTGGAGGATATTGGCAGCAGTTGTGTAGGCTGTGGGGGGGAAAGGAGAGGTAGAGGAGCAGCGATTTTGGTAACACCGCGACATCCACCCGGAAGTTCCGGTTTTCGTGCGACCCAACATCCATCCCCCACACGAGTCAATCCCTAAAGGAGCTCCAGTTATCATCAGACAGGAGCACCTGAGCGATCTTCAGCTTTACTGCGAATATTTGGAACTTTTATGTGTTCCCACATGGTATGCACTTCCTGATGATCCACTTGCCACTTTCTATGAGGATTGAGAAAGAAATCCTACACCAGGTCACAGCTGCAATCAACCATTGTGTTTGTCTAAGTATCACCATTATCACTATTGTATTGATTATATCACTGTTATTGTAAATGTATATGAGCGCCAAATTTGGTTAAACACTTCACACATCGTATCAGCATTGCAAACCTTCTGTATGTTATAAATTAGGCAAATAAGAAAAATATATTTTTTATTTAACTTTCAAAGTTAAAAAGTAAAGGCAATTTGTACCCATGATGTGGGACTCACACCTAAAGAAGCTGCGTAAGATAAACCATTTACCGCACATGCTGTACCTATACTGTAGATGCATGGATATTTCAATTTTAGCACAGTATTTTAGTAGGGCAGCACCTGTGCTGCAGCTGGTCTGCACTCACCAGTGGCTTCCTGCTCCTTTGACCTGTCAGGGAGAGAGAAATATCAGGCTGATTGCACATTCAAGTCAATGGGAGTTTCCATGCAATAGTGCCCAAACAGCATTATAACAGTTGAATTAAGAAAACCCACAGACACTGTAAAAGGCTCAAAGCCAGAGGAAGAAAACCTGATTAGGTTTCCCCTGTAGTGAAATATCAAAGTGCAAGCAACAGGAATAAAATTGTGTGACTTTCCCTGCAGTTCTTCACAAAGCATCCCAATGACTGTGATGCAGTGAGCAAGCATGAGTGCCCTCTAACATATCTGTGATGCCAGCGGTCATTCACACACTATAGAGGGAACCTTACCACTTGTCCTACACTAAGACCAATGTCAAGGCAACCAAGCACACAAAGCATTGTGGTATACTTCCCTATTGATATATCCCATTTGCAGGCAGCAACCACTTTGGAAGACAGTATATTTTTAAATATATAAAGTATATAAGATAGAAAGACTGCACCACCAGAATTGCTACTAAAGGTAAGCTGTTTTGCAGACAGACTAGGAGCTTCCCACCTATCACCAGTCAGTACAAACAGCCCGTAGGCAAATGGTATGCTTCAGTGTTCTCTGTACTATTTCTAGTCACTGGAAAGAGAATGTCAAGCAAATTGATGGTGGGTAATAACTTTTTTTGGACACATTTTAAATACAAAATAAAAGTGTGGTTTGTTGCAACCCTTTGTAAATGTTGATGTTTTAGCAAAAAAATTCTGCACCTCACTTATCCAATATTCACCCCAAATGTGAATGGGTGCTAATGTTTTTTTATGTGAGTGGCCAAGTAATGCTGCAACTTTCCGTGTTTTCCATGATATAGAAGTGTAGTAGTGTAGAATTGCCGCAGATTGTGATACAGTACCTTGAAGAGAGTTTAGTACAAAGTACACTTAAATAAGAGGCATGTTATATTTGGATTAAAGCCATGTACACTATAATTTATTCTATGTATTGGTCCCCTAAAATATATCACAACATACAATGAATTTATACTGTAAGTAGAGAGTACGTGAATAAGAGACTGGTGCCGTTTTGAAACCCATATACACTATCATTTATTCTACTGTATTAAGAGCTATCCTGCTGGTTCTCTAAAAGTTATCACAATATGCAACAAATATACACTTTCCTGGAGCTAATACTGCAACCCAAAAAAATAATTATATGCATGACACAAAAACAAATCCCACAACGAAAACAAGAAAATAACATTTGACCTGTATGTAAAACTGACTCCAAAACTATACGAAAAAGGATTAAAAATACCTTTCTCATTAAGAAAGTGTGGCATTATAAGAATAATAGTGCTGCATGCTGCTAAGTTGTTAAGTAAGAAATATAAGCCAGGGAGGGGGTCATGCAAAACAGGTCTATTTGTATTTCTGAGCACGTCTACTGCTGCAGCAATCTACAAATGGTTTGGTGGAAAATAAAGGTCTCTCAAAGGAGACCGTGACATAATCATTAAAGTAGGATTTAGACAACTATAAATGTTTTAGTGTTTAAGTGCATAATATACGTACCTGGTACCTAACATTTATGCCCAAATTACTGGCTTACAAGACTGCTTGTACAATTAGTATCTCAGCAAAAATAAATTGTGACTTTAATGTCCCTTTATTACTTGTATTGACATTCCTGCGCGTTACATTTTTGCCCAGTTTATTTTTATTACGATGCATGTTAGCTGTAAGAGTCTTTGCATTTGACTTGAAGAGCCTTTAATGATGCGCAAAAACATTGCTTGCATTTCTAGAGGTGCTTTGTTATTGCATCATATTTGGGCTCTATTCTGTCTAGCCAACAGCTACATAGCTTGGCACCATCTATTGCACATTTCATTTAATTTTCCCTTGAAGCATTGTTTCAATCTATTACAAATTATGAAAATGTAGTTGCTCTGTTATTGGAGCTTTCCACAAAATTGCTTATTGAAACGTGTACTTCTTGGGTGCAGCTGCGGTCCAGTGGTCTGAGCAGTTTGCAGGATTCCAGGCCCAGGTTATCACAAAAGAAGCAGTCGGGAGCCGAATCTTCCATTCTGCTCCCGGTCTGCTGCGAAGTTGTCCTCTCCTCTCCTCCAGGGTAAGTTCTTAGTCTCCCTTTGGGCCCGATCGCAGCGTCCCCCCCTCCGCCTACGCTATGGCTGTAATTGGGTTGCGAGGCGGCCGGGGAGTGCTGCCACGGGGGATCCCCCTACCGCGTGGCTCTCCCTCCCTCAGCCTCCGTGGCTGGCCCGCTCGACGGGCGGGGAGGGGGGGCCTCTGGCAAAGGGGGGGATCCTCCTGCCGGACCAGGGGATAGCTAGTGGGGATCCCCCTTACCGAGTGGCTCTCCCTCCATCAGCCTCTGTAGCTGGCCTGCTCGGCGGGCGGGGAGGGGGGGCTCCGGGGAACGGGGGATCCTCTTGCGGTACGGGTATTATTTATTTCATTGTATGGGGATCCCCTTGCCACGTGGCTCTCCCTCCATCAGCCTCTGTGGCCGGCCCGCTCAGCGGGCTGGGGAGGGGGGGGCCAGAGGGAGGATGAGGAGAGACACAACAACCCCCCCACGGTTTTTTACCACGACGGTCCCCCCCCCCCCCATCTTCCATTCTGCTCCCGGTCTGCTGCGAAGTTGTCCTCTCCTCTCCTCCAGGGTAAGTTCTTAGTCTCCCTTTGGGCCCGATCGCAGCGTCCCCCCCTCCGCCTCCGCTATGGCTGTAATTGGGTTGCGAGGCGGCCCGGGGAGTGCTGCCACGGGGGATCCCCCTACCGCGTGGCTCTCCCTCCCTCAGCCTCTGCAGCTGGCCCGCTCGGCGGGCTGGGGTGGGGGGGGGGGCAGAGGGAGGGCGAGGATAGGCACAACAACCCCCCCACGTTTTTTTACCACAACGGTCACCCCCCCCCCCCATGGGGTTACATGGAAGTGTTATAATGTGCTGTAATTGATTTCTTTCAACATTGAATAAAGTTATATATCAATGCTAGAATGGCCGTGGGTATCGCTGCATACCGCATTCGTAGTGATAACAGGCTGTATGTGGGGAATAAAGTGTATACACCTCAGTGTAGTTATAATGCGTTGTATTCGGGGTATAAGGCATACGAACTGCATTCGAGGTACAATTGGCTGTAATTGGGTTACATGGCATATATTGTATTTGGATTATAGGGGGTGTATATATACTGCATTCGAAGTTACAATGGGCTGAAATGGGGTTACATGGTGTATATAGTGTATATACAGCACTCGTAGTTACGTTCTGTACGATAGGGTGTGTATAGGTGCTGCATTCGACGTTACAATGTGCTGTAATTGGGTTACATGGCGTATATAGTGTATATACTGCATTCAAGGTTACGTGCTGCATGTGGAGTATAAGGTGTATATATGCTGCATTCAGTGTTATAAGGTGCCGTAATTGGGTTACATGGCGTATATAGAGTATATACTGCATTCTGGGTTACGTGATGTATTTGGATTATAAGGTGTATATACTGTATGCTGCATTCAGTGTTATAATGTGCTTTAAGTGGGTTACATGGCGGATATAGTGTATATACTGCATTCAAGGTTACGCACCGTATTGGCTTATATGGGGTATATATGCTGCAGTCAGTGTTATAATGTGCGGTAATTGGGTTACAGGGGTATATACTGTACGGTACCGCAGTCGTGGTTGCCTGCTGTATTTGGATTATATGGTAGATAGATACTGCATTAGAGGTTACGTGCGGGTATATACTGCGTTCGTGGTTACGTGCTGTATTTGGACTATACGGTGTTTAGAGACTGCATTCGTGGTTATCTGCGGTTTCAAAGGATACGGTGTATACACTGCAATCATGGTTACGTGCTGGGTTCTGAATATAGGGTTTATAGACCACATGCGTGGTTACATGACGGGTTTGGATTATATGGTGTATATACTGCATGCTTGGCTACGGGCCGTTGCGTGGAGCATAGGGTGTGTGTATATACTGCCTTTGGGGGTCATGTGCTATATTGGTCCAGCGTTACATGCTACATCCAGGACGACGTGGGGTATACGGTGCGTTATGCTGCAGGCAGAGGTATAATGCGTGTAGGAGTTAATCCCACTTCCTGTTCAGCGCAGGCCCTGGTAGGGCATGGGTAATCCCACTTCCTGTTCAGCACTTGGCTCCCACTATTGTATGGGTAATCCCATTTCCTGTTTAACACACGGCCCTGCTATTGTATGGGTAACCCCACTTCCTGTTCAGCACATGGCCCTGCTATGGATGGGTAACCCCCACTTCCTGTTCAGCACAGGGCCGCATGCCCCTGGTTTGGTGTGGGTAATCCCACTTCCTGTTCAGCGCATGGCCAGGGATGGTGCGGGTAATCCCACTCCCTGACTGGACATGATCAGGAAAATATGCTGGTATAGCAAATATGCATGAGGGAAGGGGGTAAAGGGGCGGTTGCGAATAGCAGGCCTAACGCCCTTCTTCGGTTAGCAGGAGGTTCCATGTATCGATGATAACATATCAATTCATGTTTCTTTCAGTCAGTTTTGGTACCTCATGCAAGTAGCAATTCAGTTTTCATCCGGATCAGATCCACCTCCGTCGACCCTCGATACTTCCCATACTCACAGGAAAACCCAGTAGACGGAACACATATTTAAATCACTCAAATTGAAATCACACTCCCACGACACTTAGCACATCAAGCAGAATGTCCTTTGTAGACAAAATCATACAACTGCAGGCTGACGCGCGAAGCAAGGAAGAAGGCTGGTTCCAGAGGCAGCTGTTGATGCTCATGCACGGAGCGGGTGATGGCCAAGGCCATGCGAGCGGACAAGGTCATATGAGCGGACAAGGTCAGGCTGGCGGGCAGGATTTGTGGAGCGGACAAGGTCGACACGGTCCCGCTTGCGAGGACGCGTGGCCCTCATCAAGTGATGAGGGCGCCCCCAGCCAGGTGGTGCGCCATGCGGCAGGACAAGGAAACGGAAGGGACACACCGCAATGGCAGGGCATAGTCTGCAAGCAGGGCGGCGACCCAGGTCATCGGTGCCAGGGAGCATGTCAACACGGAGGTTTAAAAGACCATTGCCGGTCGCGGACAAGCCAGCAGGCAGGCATCCCCATTCTCTCATTTCAGGCATCAGGGAGCCGGCGTCAGGCACAGGGTCGGCACAGCAGTAGGCGTCTGAGGCACGGGCACCATCACCATACAGGGTGGATGATGGAGCGTCGACAGCACACGGTCACAATGTGAGGCTTGAAAACAGAGACCGGGGGGAGGAAGCAGCCAGCGCGGTTCCCGATAGGCGGCCGGCAATGCCACCCGGGTCAACCCTCAGCCTGGCGAAAAAGCGGTCAAAAAAATGTAAACGGCCAGCGAAAACTGACAAAGGGGTAGCCAGCAGGAGTCCCCCGCACAAGAGACTAGCGGTTTGCGATCCCCCTCAAGTGATAGTGGGCGAATCTCCCCGGTGTACTGGTGCGCAGCTCATGGAGGCAGCGTTGTTGGGCATAAGGCAAGCCCTATCCCCGCTAGTGGCGCACCTTGACGCAGGGCCAGGGGCGTCGACGAGTGCAGGGTGTCACATTGGGGTGACGACACCCGCACTGGCAGAGTCACCAGCAGTAGTGACACCAGCGATAAGCGCAGCGCCAGTTCTAGCAATGCTAATCGCCTCAGCAGCAGCAATAGCTCCAGCTATAGCAACAGTCGTAGCGCCAGCATTGGGGGCAGCGCCAGCGGTAGCGACACCTATAGTTCCAGGAGCGGCAATGGCCGTGGTTCCCCTGCAAGCGGTTAACAACACACCTCTAGGGGCCGGTGGGCAGGCCGGGCAAGTGGAATCACCATCCTCCACGCTTCCCCTTTCTCAGGCGGCACCCGCCTCAGAGGAGCTAGCCAAGGATAAGAGGATGCCCAATGCGGCATATAAGGTCTCTTATACATCCAGACCTAGCTCAGTGGGCTTGCACTTGCTGAAAGAGGTGAAGGACAAGATATGGGCCGTGGAATATGTAGATATATTATCTCTGCTACCAGGCTACAGGGAGGCGTTGGCCGCGTCCTCAAAGACGGGGGAAGTGAAGAAGATGGACGTGGAAAATAGGCTTTTACCACACACCTTTCGCAATTGGTCTAAGGCATTTGTTATCCTGGCTGGAGTAATTGGGGAGAAGGATCCCCAGGCGTGATGATCGAGGAAGCACACCACACTTACGGGGGCACGGGTTGGTGGACATATGACCAGTGCTTTAGGCAATCAATTAAGGCCCAAGAGGAAGTGATACCATGGAACATCAAGGACGTCAACCTTTATCTGCAGTTTGTGTCTGGGGGCGGGGCAGATTCCTTTCGAGGGAGCGGCACCGGAGGTAGGGGGCATGGCGGAATAATGTACCAGGGAGTAGCCAATCGCCGCGCACCAACTCGGGCATCTGTTGGCCGTTTAACCAGTCCAACTGCACATTCGACAACTGCCATTTCCAACACATCTGCTCCTTCTGCGGCGGCCGCCACGCCCAGGCAAAGTGTTTTAAGAAGGGCGGTCGCAGGGGAAGGGGCGCAGGGCGGAAGTTTGGATGCGAGGGCAGCGACACCAATAATCGACGCCAATTTGGCACCATGGCTAGTAAGGTATCCCAAAAGGGAAGCAGCCCAGCTACTCTTAGCTGGGTTTAAGGAGGGGTTTAGGATCCCGTTTGAATATCAAGCGGGATCTGAGTTTAGTCGGAACTTGAAATCGGTCAGGACACACGGTGACGTAGCTAGGGAGAAGGTCTGGAAGGAAGTCGAACTGGGAAGGATGGCTGGCCCCTTCGAGTCCCCTCCCTTGGCTAATCTCAGGATTTCCCCATTGGGAGTGGTCCCCAAAAAAGAGGCCGGGGAGTATAGGTTGATACAAAACCTATCCTACCCCCAGGGGTCGTCGGTAAACGACGGCATTGACCAGGAGTTGTGTTCGGTGTCTTACGCGAACTTCGATCAAGCCGCAGCGCTGTTAGAAAGGATGGGAGCAGGGGCTCTAATGTCCAAAGCTGACATCAAATCGGCCTTCAGACTCTTGCCAGTCCACCCTGAGTGCTTCCATTTGCTAGGCTGCATGCTCGAAGGTCAGTACTACATAGACTTATGCTTACCAATGGGATGCACGCTTTCTGGTTTTTATTTCGAGACATTTAGCCCCTTCCTAGAATGGGTGGCCCGGAAGAGGGTTCAGGCAGCGGGGGTCATGCACTACTTGGACGACTTCCTTTTTGTTGGCCCCAGTGGTTCGGACTTATGCGCTAGGTGGCTGTTTGAATTTTCAGCCCTGGCGCGCGAGTTCGGCGTTCCTTTGGCCGACGAGAAGACGGTGTGTCCAACAACCATTCTTACCTTTTTGGGGTTAGAAATCAACTCTGAGACGATGGAGTAGAGGCTCTCTCTGGAGAAGCTGGTCGCCCTAAGCAGGCTTCTCCGCAAATTCATAGCTCTCAAGAAAACATCATTGAGGCACTTCCAGGCGCTGCTAGGCCACTTAGTATTTGCTGCGTGCGTAATGCCGGCTGGGAGGGTTTTCGCCAGGCGCCTCTCCGCAGCAACGGTTGGTGTGAGACGACCCAACCACTTTATCTGCATCACCGCCGAAATCCGAAAGGACTTGACGGTGTGGCTGCGTTTTTTAAAGGATTATAACAGCAGAACCTTGTGGCGAGGTCCCCTATCCAACAACACAGAATTGCAGTTGTTTACAGACGCCTCAGGGTCAGTCGGTTTTGGGGCCTACTTCGATGGGGCATGGTGCGCGGAGCGGTGGCCTCCCCACTAGTGGGGGACGCCGCTCATTAAGAACTTGGCGTTCTTGGAACTATTTCCCTTGCTCGTCGCAGTGCGCCTGTGGGGTCACTTATTCGCGAATAAGCAAGTCATTTTTTGGACAGACAACATGGGTGTAGTGGAAGCCGTGAACAATTTCGGCTCACGCTCCCCGCCGGTGCTGTCCCTTCTGCGCAGTTTCGTACTGGCATGCTTGCAATTGAACATAGCATTCAAGGCTCGACATGTCCCGGGGGTGGCGAATAACATTGCTGATGCCTTATCCCGGTTACAGATGGCGCTGTTTTGGAGACTGGCCCCGAGGCGGACCTAATCGGCAGTCCATGCCCTGCAGACCTGTGGGTTCTGGCGACGACCCAGTAACCTCGTTGGTACGATCATCGCTGGCTCCGGGTACGTGGCGGGCCTATTCGGCAGCATGGCACGATTATCAAAGTCTGGCAGGGGAATTGGGTCTCGACGTATTGGGAGTCGGGACCTTGCTATCATTTGTCCTAAACTTAAGGGCAAGGGGTTTAGCGGGAGGATCCATAAGGAAAAAAGTGACAGTGGTCTCCTTCTTTTTGCAGCTAGAGGGCAGGGGGACCCAACAAAGGCGTTTATCGTCAAAAGGGTCCTAGCGGGGTTAACAAAGGGGACGGCGACAAATGACAGCAGAAGGCCAGTGACACCAGCGATATTAGAAGGTTTAATGCAGGCCACAGACAGAGTGTGCCTATCGGGGTTCGAGACTAAGCTTTTCCGGCTGACGTTTGCATTGGCTTTCTTCGCAGCACTGCGAGCCGGGGAGCTGGTGTGCGCATCGCGCAAAGGCGAGGGAGGGAAGCAGTTTGAGGACATAGTCTTAGGGGAAGGATGGTTCAAACTACACGTAAAAAGGTCAAAAACAGACCAGCTGGGAAGGGGAGCGTGGATATCCTTGCTAGGGCTACCAGGGACCAAATTTTGCCCAGTGAGCACGCTCAGGAAATACTTGGCATGCAGGCCAGACGGTCAGGGTCCCCTGCTCCTTCACGCGGACGGGGTACCTTTATCTAGATTCCAGTACCTGCGGGTTTTCCGCATGTGCCTAAGACACCAGGGCCTCGACGAGGCACAATACAGAACGCATTCGTTCCGGATTGGGGCGGCAACGGAAGCATCACGCGCGGGGCTGTCAGTAGCTGCGATACAAAAGACAGGGCGATGGAAGTCTAACAGATACCGGTCCTATATCAGGCCTGCATTATCTGGGATTTAGCATGCTTGGATAAACCCCCTCATCCTCTTTATGCCTTCACAGACGCCGCACCCACTTGGATAATCGGAGACTCGCTTATACACTGGGCAGAGAAGCGGGCTGTCAAACGCCCATGCGGGGCTAACCTCGAGTTGCGAACGGAGGAGGCAAATGTGGTATGGGGGGGAGGTAGGGGGCTGCGGTGGGCTCAGTTGCTCCCGCGGCTAATGGTGATGGGGAGGGATAGGAGGGCGCCGCAGATCCTGCTCCTCCACGTCGGGGGCAACGATCTGGCCACTCGACACTACTTCGAGCTGGTTAATTTAATAAAACACGACCTAACCCTCATACTCACCAGTTGGCCAGGAGTACAGATCATTTGGTCAGACATAGTGTGCACGAGAGTGTGGAGGGATGCAAGGGCACCGGGCGCCATCGACCGAGCGCGGGTCAAATTGAACAAGATGGTTGGAAAGTTTGTGACGCAGTGTGGGGGATGGCATATCACCCATCCCGAGTTCGACTACAAGTCAACCGGCCTGTTCCGAGCCGACGGCACACACTTATCCGAGATAGGGGCGGACTTGTTCAATAACGATTTGCAGGAGGGGCTGGAGAGGGTCCTTGCGGGGTTGGCGGCACGGTCTAATTTAAGGAGGTTTAAATAGAGCCTTGAGTGGCGGCAGTTCTGGGGTAAGTGCTTGTCCTTGCCAGATGGGCTCGGGGCGGGTGTCGCCCCGGGGGTAGGAGCGATTGGGCGGGGTCAAGCTAACGTGACACCCGGGAACCCACTCGCGACAACGCTGGCTCCTTAGGGGTCGGCCGGGTACGGGGGCAGCAGGCCAAGGCCTGGCTGACCCTCTGACCCCACTCTGGCTTGGACTAGCGCTTACTCCAGTATTATGATTGTTAATAAACAAAGCCGCTGCCTTTTATACCTCCAAACTGAGTCTGTCATTACTTGTCTGTTATATGTGGGTACCGGTTCCAAGTGGGAGGGGGTCCCTCGCAGCCTCCCTGGTCACGCAATCCCTCCAGCCAATTAGGCGAGGGAAGCCCATGACCAGGGGGCAAGCCTCCTCCCCCCTCACCTCGCTAGGATCTCTGGGCCGCCGTCGCGGCCCCCCTGGGGGAGGGGGGCAGGCCCAGGTTATCACAAAAGAGGCAGCCGGGAGCCGAATCTTCCATTCTGCTCCCGGTCTGCTGCGAAGTTCCCACCCACCCACCCCATTAGCAAGACAGTCGGGGGCAGACACTTGCCCCCGGCCACTCCGTGGAGTAGTTACAATTCCCTTGGTGATAAGCGGTCTATACTGCCTGTAAGCTGTAACATGTACCATCATATTTTACAGGGCAGTGTCCGAAGACCTCCCGAGAAACAAAGGACTGAAGTTCCTTCAGGAGGGTCCAGTTGGTCGTTTTGCCACTGTCGCAGCGGCAGTTCGGGGGTAAGTGCTTGTCCTTGCCAGATGGGCTCGGGGCGGGCGTCGCCCGTGGGTAGGAGCGATTGGGCGGGGTCAAGCTAACGTGACACCCGGGAACCCACTCGCGACAAAACCCGGCTCTTTAGGGGTCGGGGGCAGGTAGCTGAGGTAGTGGGTGCGAGTCCTACCTATATCATGTGCAGTGTCTCCACCTCATCAGGATCTGTGCTTCCGCAGGGAGATGGTCCTGGTGAGGAACTCATTCTTGTGGTGACTGCCACTGCAGAGTAATCTCACACTCACACAGTGGGGGTATCTTTGAACAGGGCATCTTTATTGACGTACTCGATGTAGTAGACTGCCCCAGGCAGCTTTCAGCTCTAGCCGCACATTTCTCCGTGCTGTCCCTTTGCCAGGTACTGCCCTCCTAATTGGAGTGGGATCCCCTCTCCCCGTAGGGAGATCACCCCTGTGCCAGGTCCCTGGACACACTGTGGCCTCGACAGGCTTGATCTGGAAACTAGTGCCACTAGTTACAGCACTAGTGGGCACAAAGATATCCTGCAATCCCTTTCACAGGAGCCAAACACTTTAGCAACAACCACCCATAACCTGACAGTGTATATACCTCAGGGGGCAGGCACATCTCCGATGCCACCAACCAGGGACCCAGAGCATGTAGCCACTCCCACACACAGGGCAACTCACCAGGGTGTGAGGGAAAACCTCCATAACTACTGCTGGCATTCCTGTACTTACCAGGGTTTACTGCCAACAGGGAAGATGTCTGCAGTCCATTATTATGCATGGCTACACGTAGTAAAGCATTCTTATTGTATGAATAGTCCAAGTTGAGTACTCAACTATAACGTTCAAAATATAAACTTCTTACCCACTCCTACAGTCTCTGGGGGTCCACTGTGGCGTGCCAGCCATGAAGATGAAGATCCAGATGCAAACAGAACAAAAAGCAAATAGTGCACTGCCAGGGAGTCAGGTGGTGAAAAAACATAAGTCCCATTTATTTCAGTACATAACTGATAAAAACATCACCCCAGGGGTGGTAACAAACTCCTACACGTTTCGGACGGGTAGGTCCTTTATCAAGGAGTAAAACAGTAAGCTTGACTCTACCTGTCTCTCTTTAACTATCACAGTGTCTCCCTCCTGCCTCTTAACTCCTTGAATGCCTTGTTTTCTCTCGCTTGCTCCATTTTCTTACCTCCTATTCTCTCTTAGATCCTCTACAATCTGGCTTCTGCATTGCTCAACCCACGAAAAAAATAAAATAATTAATGACCCCCATGCTGCCAAAGACCAAGGTCATTACACTGCTTATATTACTCTGTCTCTCTGTAGCCTAAAATGCTGTGGATCACCCTCTTCTCCTTCACATTCTACGTATTCTTGGTATCCGTAACAGCGATTTATCCTGAATTTCCTCTTACCTCTCCCATCATACTTTCAGTGACACGTTTGCCAACACCACCACCTCCTCTATACCCAAGGGGTCTGTCCTGGGACCTCTTCTCTTTTATCTTTACACCCTCTCTCTAGGTGACCTTATAACATATCTTGGGTTCAAATATCACCTCATTGTTTATGACACAAATTTACCTTTCAACCCCTGAATTTACACATGCTGTACAAACCAAAATCTCTAAATGTTTCTCCACTACAGTATATCATCCTAAATGGCCCTCCACCAGTTTAAACATAACATATCAAAGACGGAGCGCCTCATACTTCCTCCCAAACCTGTCCTTACTGCCCCCTCCACCATTAATGTTGTAAGAAATATAATACACCAAGTATCACAAGCATGATGCCTAGATGTCGCATTTGACTCCTCCCACACATTCTCATCTCACATGCAAAATGTAGTTAAAACCTGCAGAAGTTTTTCTTGGTAACATTGCAAATATATGCCCTTTCCTCTGTCGCTCTACTGCTAAAACTCCAACACAAGCCCTTATTCTCTCCTGTATCAACTATTGTAACCTGCTGTTCAGCCTTCCTACCTCTCCCCCTGTCTCCCCTAAAATCCATCCTAAACACTGATGCTTGAATCACTTTACTCTCTCCTAAATCTGTCTCAGCAATTCTCCCACTGTAATCCCTCTCCCGGCTTGCTATTAAATCTTTCCCTTTCAAAATTCTCATTCACTCTTCTGCCCCTCCTCACATCTCAGACCTAATTTCTCTCTATACCCCTGACAGACACTTGCATTCAGCTCAAGGATTTCTCCTGTCTACCCCTTTTGTATCTAAATCCCTCTCCCAAGTAAAACTTTTATAATTTACTGCCCCACGTTTATGGAATGACTTCCCCTCAATATCCGATTAGCGCCCTCTCTCACAACCTTTAGGACCTATCTTAAAGCACACCTCTTTCATGATGCATTTGGCTAGCCCGTTTGCTTATCTTGCATGAATTTACCATGATCCCTTACTGGTGCATTTACCATAACACCCCTACTGTCTCTATGATTTTCCCACTTAGATTGTAAGCTCTTGGGCAGAGGCTCCTTTTCCTGTCTACTTTTATGTATAAAGTACTTATTCCTATCACTGCACGTGTTAATGCTATGTACATGGATGGTGCTATATAATAAAGATATACATGTAAACTAGTAAGTAAATCTGTAATTCAGAAATTACTTATATGCATGCTACTCAATAAACTTCAAAATTCAGTGATAACTGGGACAACAAATGGGACCAGTCCAAAGATACCAGTACACTACCCATAAAGTCTCTCTTCCCCCCAAAAAATCCCACCTATTGTACATTCCTCTTACCAGGACACTTTATTTTCTACGCCCCATAAAGCAAATCAAACTCTCCTGTCTCCTGTCTCATGTCAGTGCAGTCTGTTTGCCACTATGGCTAATGGGTCTCAATGATATACAGTACTGTATAAATATAAATATAATCTGTCACAAAGGAAATCAATGAAATGTGTAATTATTACCTGTATGTTCCAGGAGATGCTGAGCTTCCGCGATGTTGTGGGGAACAGGACAGGCTTTTGGATGTCATAAGGCTGGGTTCTTTTCCTGTGCAAGCGCCTCCATTCACAGCAGGCTCAGTTTGGCTGGAGACAGTCCCCACTGTGAAATATACCCCTCATACCCCTACCCAATAGACTGAGACTTAGGCAGGGGTATATAAAACAAAGGGGCTTCTTTATTTATCCACCAGAGGATGTTGTACAGCAGATGTAGACTTCTTTCTCTGCCCCAAGCTTCTGGATGGTGCCAAAGCCTTTTTGCAGAATGGGGGCCTACCAAGGCCTGCTTGGTATTTTATTCAGTCCCCTGAGGGGCTGATGGCATGTCTCACTCCCTTGAGGGAGAGACTAGAACTCACTATAATTTGGAATGTCTTACTCTCTAGCACAGAAGGGGAGGGCAAGGTCTGTCCCCGGATTGGTTTGCACACAGACCAAGCCCACCTCCACCCTGTCACTCAGAGGGACTGCCTGAGTGTGGGGAAAACCCATGATTATGCTTGAGAATGCTTTGGACTTACTGACTGATAGGCAGGGCAGACAGGTAGCCAGGATTGGCATGACTACATATATACTGTATATAAACACAAAAAATAAAAATGACAATTTAAAAAAAGCAGGACCTCTAAAGAACCTCTAATTGAAAACCTCAATTATTGCATCAATGAACCATAGCTGCATGAAAATGTGCGAAATCTGCAAAAATTAGAAATGACAGGATAAATGTATGTACACCCTCAATTGGGATAATACAGAGGAACAAATGAATTTTTCGCTAGAGTCATGACCAGCCGTCTATATAGCTAAATCTCATAGCATGTGTAATACATGGGTGGAACAAAAGCTGCCGTATAGCACGTGGGTATAAGCATAAATAAAGTCTATAACTGGACCATAAAATCGCCAGAAAAAAAAAATATTTTAAATAAGTGTGTATAGAAGTTAAGTTGGGTCCAGCTCTCAATGCAAATGTCTAGTTTGAATACCCTAAATTGATAGTGACAGGGAGACTAATTATAATAAAAGATCATTGCTACAATACAGGAAACATTCCAAAATAATCTATTCGAAGAAAAAAGTTGATATTCAGCACAAAGTCCAGAGCAGCTGCAGCAACAGCCAAGCTGAGCAGTATAGCAGCTGGGGACCAAGTTAGACGCGTGGAATGGATACTGATCCAATTAGTAAATGGTTCGCTTTCACGATTTATACTATATGTCCTAAGAGGAGGTGAGGGAGGGGTCCCGGAAACGCACCCCGGTGTACGTTTCGCTGTTACGGCTTCTTCCGGGAGTGATGTCACCATTGAGCAGTGGCACAGCTTTAAGAGATGAAACTTCATGACACGGTACATGCTGCTCTGAAAGTTTAGGAACATAAAATGCATCCTTCAGTAATTCTTCTTCTGGCCCTTCACGTTTGTATTGCTGCTACAGTATACAAAATGTTGTAGGTGCCATTGTTTGAATGTGTTTCCTAACAAAACAATATGTTGAATGTACCCCCTGGGATAAAAGGGTTAAATATTTCAATAATGTTTAAACTATCTTCTAATTGAAATTGATGTTAGGGCATACAGAGTACAAAAAGTCATCTCTTTATCGGATTCTTTCTGTTTTAATGCTGTCCAGTATCTCAACACTACTCATTGAACTGTTAATTGCGTAAATCAATTGCAAATCACAACATGTTCCTACAGTACAAACATTAGGGGGGGAATCTAAAATTCAATGTACAATGTACAATAATTATTATTGGCCAGAATAAGTATGTAAATAATTTTTTTAATACACTTTTGACTTATTGTTCATTGCTTCTATTGTTGCGTGCTGGGGCCGCATGTATATATCTCTACTGTGTTACACTGTGGAACGTATGTATGTCTTTATTTATATAGCGTCATTAATGTACATACAGTAGCGCTTTACATTAGTAATACACGTGACAATCATATAAATCAGCGGTTCCCAATCTGTGCGCCCTGGCGCCCTGGTGCGCCGCGGCTTGCCTAGAGGGGCGCCGCAATTAGCCTCCCCACCATCCCTCTGATCATCACTCCCCACCATCACTCCTTCATGCCGGCTGGGCCGCAGGGGATTGGCTGCAGGCAGAGAGGAAGCCGGGGGCGGGGCTTTGTGCAGAGCACACGGTGAGTGTGTGTGTCTGCCTTCCTGCTCTTCTGTCTGCGCGGTGTCCCATCCCCTTCTGCCCCGGGTGATAGGAGAAGGTAGGGGGGTGATAGGAGAAGGGAGAGGGAGGGGAGAGTTGTACATTTGCCTGCCCAGTGACTGTGTGCAAAGAGCTGCCTGCACGGATCTCCTCCCCTCTAAACCCCCCTCCCCTCACACCCGTCGCTGCCTCTGCTCTCCACTGCTCTTCAATGTGTGTATCTGTGTGTGTGTATTTGTGTGTGTGTATTTATTTGTGTGTGTGTGTATTTATTTGTGTGTGTGTGTATATATATTTATTTGTGTGTGTGTGTGTGTGTGTATATTTATTTGTGTGTGTGTGTGTGTATATTTATTTGTGTGTGTGTGTGTATATTTATTTGTGTGTGTGTGTGTGTGTGTGTGTGTGTGTGTGTGTGTGTAGGGAGCTGCCTGCACGGATATCCTGCCTTTCCTCCCCCCTCCACCACTCCCCTCTGTCTGAGAGAGAGGGTGTCTGTCTGCGAGAGAGAGAGAGAGTGTCTGTCTGCGAGAGAGAGAGAGAGTGTCTGTCTGCGAGAGAGTGTCTGTCTGCGAGAGAGAGAGAGTGTCTGTCTGCGAGAGAGAGAGAGAAAGTGTCTGTCTGCGAGAGAGAGAGCGTGTCTGTCTGCGAGAGAGAAAGAGTGTCTGTCTGCGAGAGAGAGAGTCTGTCTGCAAGAGAGAGAGTGTCTATCTGAGAGAGAGAGTGTCTGTCAGAGAGAGTGTCTGTCTCAGAGAGAGAGAGTGTCTGTCTGAGAGAGAGAGAGTGTCTGTCAGAGAGAGAGTGTTTGTCTGAGAGAGAGAGAGTGTCTGTCTGAGAGAGAGAGTGTGTCTGTCTGAGAGAGAGAGTGTGTCTGTCTGAGAGAGAGAGAGTGTCTGTCTGAGAGAGAGAGAGTGTCTGTCTGAGAGAGAGAGAGTGTCTGTCAGAGAGAGAGAGTATGTCTGAGAGAGAGAGAGTGTCTGTCTGAGAGAGAGAGAGAGAGAGAGAGAGAGAGAGTGTCTGTCAGAGAGAGAGTGTCTGTCAGAGGGAGAGAGAGTGTCTGTCTAAAAGAGAGAGTGAGGTCAGAGAGAGAGTGAGGTCAGAGAGAGAGTGAGGTCAGAGAGAGAGTGAGGTCAGAGAGAGAGTGAGGTCAGAGAGAGAGTGAGGTCTGAGAGAGAGAGTGAGGTCTGAGAGAGAGAGAGAGAGAGAGAGAGAGAGAGAGAGTTAGGTCTGAGAGAGAGAGAGAGAGAGGTCTGAGAGAGAGAGGTCTGAGAGAGAGAGTGAGGTCTGAGAGAGAGAGTGAGGTCTGAGAGAGAGAGTGAGGTCTGAGAGAGAGAGTGAGGTCTGAGAGAGAGAGGTCTGAGAGAGAGAGAAGTCTGAGAGAGAGAGAGGTCTGAGAGAGAGAGAGAGGTCTGAGAGAGAGAGAGAGAGAGGTCTGAGAGAGAGAGAGAGAGGTCTGAGAGAGAGAGGTCTGAGATAGAGAGAGAGAGGTCTGAGAGAGAGAGAGAGTGAGAGGTCTGAGAGAGAGAGGTCTGAGAGAGAGAGAGAGAGAGAGAGAGAGAGAGAGAGGGGTCTGAGAGAGAGAGAGAGAGAGAGAGAGAGAGGGGTCTGAGAGAGAGAGGGGGTCTGAGAGAGAGAGAGGTCTGAGAGAGAGAGGGGTCTGAGAGAGAGAGAGCTCTGAGAGAGAGAGATAGGTCTGAGAGAGAGAGAGGTCTGAGAGAGAGAGAGAGAGAGAGAGAGAGAGAGAGAGAGATATCTGAGAGAGAGAGGTCTGAGAGAGAGAGGTCTGAGAGAAAGAGGTCTGAGAGAGAGAGGTCTGAGAGAGAGAGAGAGGTCTTAGAGAGAGGTCAGAGAGAGAGAGAGAGAGGTCTGAGAGAGAGAGAGGTCTGAGAGAGAGAGAGGTCTGAGAGAGAGAGGTCTGAGAGAGAGAAAAGGGTCTGAGAGAGAGAGGTCTGAGAGAGAGGTCTGAGAGAGAGAGGTCTGAGAGAGAGAGAAGTCTGAGAGAGAGAGAGGTCTGAGAGAGAGAGGTCTGAGAGAGAGAGGTCTGAGAGAGAGAGAGAGAGAGAGAGAGAGAGAGAGGTCTGAGAGAGAGAGAGGTCTGAGAGAGAGAGAGGTCTGAGAGAGAGAGGTCTGAGAGAGAGAGAGGTCTGAGAGAGAGCGAGGTCTGAGAGAGAGCGAGGTCTGAGAGAGAGAGAGGTCTGAGAGAGAGAGAGCTCTGAGAGAGAGAGCGAGAGAGAGGTCTGAGAGAGAGAGAGGTCTGAGAGAGAGAGGTCTGAGAGAGAGAGAGGTCAGAGAAAGAGGTCAGAGAGAGAGAGAGAGGTCAGAGAGAGAGAGAGAGAGAGGTCAGAGAGAGAGAGAGAGAGAGAGAGAGAGAGAGGTCTGAGAGAGAGAGAGAGAGAGAGAGAGAGAGAGATCTGAGAGAGAGAGAGGTCTGAGAGAGAGGTCTGAGAGAGAGAGAGGTCTGAGAGGGAGAGAGAGAGAGAATGAGAGAGGTCTGAGAGAGAGAGAGATTGAGAGGTCTGAGAGAGAGAGAGAGGTCTGAGAGAGAGGTCTGAGAGAGAGAGAGAGACGTCTGAGAGAGAGAGGTCTGAGAGAGAGAGAGCGAGAGAGAGAGTCAGAGAGAGAGAGAGAGAGGTCTGAGAGAGAGGTCTGAGAGAGAGAGGTCTGAGAGAGAGAGAGGTCTGAGAGAGAGAGGTCTGAGAGAGAGAGGTCTGAGAGAGAGAGAGGTCACAGAGAGAGATGTCACAGAGAGAGAGGTCACAGAGAGAGAGGTCTGAAAGAGAGAGAGGTCTGAGAGAGAGAGAGGTCTGAGAGAGAGGTCTGAGAGAGAGAGAGGTCAGAGAGAGAGAGGTCAGAGAGAGAGAGGTCACAGAGAGAGAGAGGTCTGAGAGAGAGAGAGGTCTGAGAGAGAGAGGTCTGAGAGAGAGAGGTCTGAGAGAGAGAGAGAGAGGTCTGAGAGAGAGAGAGAGAGAGAGAGAGGTCTGAGAGAGAGAGAGAGAGAGAGAGAGAGAGAGAGAGAGGTCTGAGAGAGAGAGATAGTTCAGAGAAATAGGTCAGAGAGAGAGAGAGAGGTTAGAGAGAGAGAGAGGTCTGAGAGAGAGAGAGAGAGAGGTCTGAGAGAGAGAGAGAGAGAGAGAGAGAGAGAGAGGTCCGAGAGAGAGAGGTCAGAGAGAGAGAGAGAGAGAGAGGTCTGAGAGAGAGAGGTCAGAGAGAGAGAGGTCTGAGAGAGAGGGGGGGGTCTGAGAGAGAGAGAGAGGTCTGAGAGAGAGAGAGAGAGAGAGAGGTCAGAGAGAGAGAGAGAGAGGTCTGAGAGAGAGAGAGGTCTGAGAGAGAGGGAGATAGAGAGAGAGAGAGGTCTGAGAGAGAGAGAGTCTGAGAGAGAGAGAGGTCTGAGAGAGAGAGAGGTATGAGAGAGAGAGAGGTATGAGAGAGAGAGAGGTCTGAGAGAGAGTGAGGTCTGAGAGAGAGAGAGGTCAGAGAGAGAGAGAGGTCTGAGAGAGAGGGAGATAGAGAGAGAGAGAGGGGGGGTCTGAGAGAAAGAGAGAGAGAGGTCTGAGAGAGAGAGAGAGAGAGAGAGAGAGAGAGAGGTCTGAGAGAGAGAGAGAGAGAGAGAGAGAGAGAGTGAGGTCTGAGGGAGAGAGCGAGAGAGAGAGGTCTGAGGGAGAGAGTGAGGTCTGAGAGAGAGAGTGAGGTCTGAGAGAGAGAGTGAGGTCTGAGAGAGAGAGTGAGATCTGAGAGAGAGAGAGGTCTGAGAGAGAGTGAGGTCTGAGGGAGAGAGAGAGAGAGAGAGAGGTCTGAGGGAGAGAGTGAGGTCTGAGAGAGAGAGTGAGGTCTGAGAGAGAGAGTGAGGTCTGAGAGAGAGAGTGAGATCTGAGAGAGAGTGAGGTCTGAGAGAGAGTAAGGTCTGAGAGAGAGAGTGAGAGTGTGTGAGAGAGAGTGAGAGTGTGTGAGAGTGTCAGAGAGAGACACCAACTGCGCACTGCAACTGTTAGGTATGTATATACACCTTTGTTTTTACTTTGGGCGCCGCAGAAAAATCCTGATCACCTTGGGAGCCTTGAACCGAAAAAGTTTGGGAACCACTGATATAAATAACAAATAAGACAAATAACAGATCATGGTAATAAGGGCTTCAGACATAAAAGCTCAGAAGAGCTTACAATCTAATTGGTAGGTAGGAAAACGTACAGAGACAGTAGAAGGGCATTCTGGTAAGTGCGCCTGCAGGGGGCCAAGCTTTATGTACATGTGTATATTATTAGCACGGTGCTACTCATATGCTTCTTTAAGCAAGTGTGTCTTGAGGTGGGTTTTAAAGGTGGATATAGAGGGTGCTAGTCGGGTATTGAGGGGAAGGGCATTCCAGAGGTGTGGGACAGTCAGTCAGAAAGGTTTAAGGCAGGAGAGGGCTTTAGATACAAAGGGGGTAGAAAGAAGACATCCTTGAGAAAAATGCATGAGTCGGGGTGTGCATAGCGAGAAATTAGGGCTGAGATGTAAGGAGGAGCAGAAGGGTGTAAAGCTTTAAAAGTGAGGAGGAGAATTGAGTGCAAAATGCAGGATTTGATAGGAAGCCAGGAGAGGGATTTCAGCAGGGGAGACGCTGAGACAGATTTAGGAAAGAGTAGAGTTATTCTGGCAGCAGTGTTTAGGATAGATTGTAGGGGAGACAGGTGAGAGCCAAGAAGGCAGGACAGCAGGAGTTTACGGTAATCAAGACGGGAGAGAATGAGGGCCTGAGTCGAAGTTTTAGCAGTCAAGCAACAGAGGAAAGGGCAAATCTTTGTAATATTGCAGAGGTAAAACCGTCAGGTTTAAGATACGTTTTGAATGTGAGAGGATAATGTGAGAGAGGAGTCGAGTGTGATCCCTAGGCAGTGTGCTTGGGCTACTGGGTGAATGATAGTACTTCCAACAGTAATGTGGAAGGAGGTAATAGGGCCAGGTTTGGGAGGAAGTATGAGGAGCTCTGTTTTAGCCATGTTAAGTTTAAGTCAGCGGAGGGCCATCCAGGATGATATCGCAGAGAGACATTCAGAAACTTTGGTCTGTACAGCAGGTGTAAGGTCAGGTGTTGAAAAGTTAATTTGTGTCATCGGCACAGGGGTGATATTTAAACCCAAGAGATGTGAATTGGTCACCTAGAGAAAGTGTGTACAAAGAAAAGAGGTCCCAGGACAAAGCCCTGGGGTACCCCCACAGAGAGATCGATAGATGAGGAGGAGGTGTTAGCAGAAGAGACACTGAAAGTACAATGGGAGAGGTAAGAGGAGATCCAGGAAAGAGCTTTGTTATGAATACCAAGAGTAGGGAGAATGTGGAGGAGATGATGGTGGTCCTTGGTGTAAAATGCTGCAAAGAGGTCAAGTAATATGAGCACAGTGTAATGACCTCTGACTTTGGCAGCATTTAGGTCATTAGTTATTTTAGTGAGGGCTGTTTCAGTCGAGTAAACAGTGCAGAAGCCAGATTGTAGAGGGTCTAGGAACGAATAGGTGTTGAGAAAATGGAGCAAGCGAGAGAATACAAGATGTTCATGGAGTTCAGAGGCAAAAGGCAGGAGGGAGACAGATCGACAGTTAAAAAGACAGGTAGGGTCAAGCTTGTTGTTTTTGAGTAATAGTATAACTGTTGCATGTTTGACGAAGGAAGGAAAGGTACCAGAGTTGAGGGAGGAGTTAAAGATGTGTGTGAGCTTAGGGATTATAGTAGGAGCAAGAGTTTTTAGGAGACAGGAGGGAATGGGGTCAAGAGGGCAAGTGGTAGAGGGAGAAAATGAGATCAGCAGTGACACATCCTCCTCTGAGACAGTAGAAAAAGAGTCAGGAAAGGCAGGAGGAGAGTTAGGAAGCAGTGTAGGATGGGAGAAGGAAACACAGGATATTCTGACGTATGGATTCCACCTTTTCCTTAAAATAGTCAGCAAAGTCGTGAGGTGAGATAAAGGAAGAAGAGGAGGCAGCTGAAGGTGGTTTGAGTAAAGAGTCAAAGACAGAGAAGAGCCGGCATGGGTTAGACTTGTGTGTGTTGATTTGTGAAGAAAATTAGGTATGTTTAGCCTGAGAGAGGGCAGAGTTGAATCAGGATTGCATACATTTCTAGTTAAGGAAGTCTGCGAGAGTGTGAGATTTCCTCCAGAGGCGTTCAGAGGAACAAGTGGAGGCATGCAGCATGCGCGTGTGGGAATTGAGCCAGGGTCTGGGGTTACAAGGGCGAGGATGGCAGAGAGAAAGCGGGGCATGTAGAACAGGAGAGGAGAATAATGCAGAGTTGTAGTTCCTGACCAGGTTGTCAGGGTCTGTAGCAGAACTGAGAGGGGAGAGGGAGGAGCGTAAGGCCTTGCCCCCGATGCCTACTACAGCGTCCGCTGTGGCGTACGCTGCGCGCTCGAGAGCCCTCCCCGCAATGGCGCCGGGCCCGCTGCGAGGGGGGCCGCAGCACTCGCGCGAGAGCTACTCCTGCTCTCAATAGAATTGAGAGCAGGACTCGCGTCGAGCGATTAGGCACGCCCCCCGGCGGTTCAGCCAATGAGGGCAAACCTGCCGGGTGACGTCATGGCCGCGCCCCCGTCACTCCTCCGCCACGCCCCCCCCCCCCGGTCTCTGCTCCTGCAGTGAGCTGCAGACCGGGGAATCGGCTGAACGCGCCGCCAAAAGCGCGGGCACGCGTTACAGCGTCGTGGCGGGGCCTTAGCCTAAAGTGGAATCAAAGGCTGGTAGGTTAATAGAGTGCAGGTTTCTGCAGAAACAAGGGGTAGATGGAGATGGAGAAGGGGAGAAGCGTGAGAGAGAAAATGAGATGAGGTGATGTCAGAGAGGGGGAAAGGGGGAAATGACAAAATCAGAGAGAGAATTTTTTTTGTGTGAAAACCAGATCTAGGTAGTTGCCATCCTTGGGTGCTAGCTGCAGTTCACTGTTGAAGGCGAAAAGAAGAGGTTAGATAGAGAAAGCGGGAAGCCCAAGGGAGAGAGGGGTCATCAATGTGGCATTTAAAGTCCCCAAGGAGAAGAACAGAGAAAGAAAGAGAGCCAGGATTCAAAGTGGGAAAGAATGGCAGAAGGGGGATGAGTAGAGGTAGGTGGACGATAGACGACCACCACGTGGACAGGAAGAGGAGAGAAGATCTGAACAGTGTGAGCCTCAAAGGAGGGAAAAGCAAGAGAGGGAGGAGTAGGAAGGGTTCAGTAACGGCAGAGAGAGCCATCAGGGCGCGGAGTGTGGGAGAAAGAAAGGTCACCATAAGAGAGGGGAGCTTCCAGTGCAGAGTCATACTGAGTGAGCCAGGTCTCATTTATAGCAAATAGGAGCAGAGAGTGAGAGACAAAGAAGTCATGCACAGAGAGGAACTTGTTAGAAAGGGAGCGAGCATTCCAAAGGGCCCAGGAGAATGGGAGAGAGGAGGGAGGGTGGCAGGGGATGGGTATCAGGTTGGAGGGGTTGATACCAGAAGGAGTAGAAGTTGCATTTGGCAGACGAGAGCAAGAGCATGTGGAAATAAGGCAAGGACCAGGATTGGGAGAGATATCCCAGAAGAATGGATGAGAAGCATGGATAGAAAGAGAATGTGTGAGGATGATTGGTAGGGGTGTGTTTTAGTGCAGGGAGTATAACTGTGTAGTGGTAGAGGGTGCAGATAAGAAAGGAGTTCATGTGAACTGAGAAGTGGCGAAGAAAGGAGAGATGGAGATATGAGGCTGGTAGAAAGAAGTGCATAATTTGAGAAGAAGTAAGGCCATAGCAAATATAAATAGTAAAGGCGGCATCACACAAGTGCTGAGATGTGCAGTCTGGGATATATAATATCCTATTTTCCAGCGTAGATCAATCCAGGAATCAGGGCCAGTAGGTGTTGTCCACTCCTTTTGAACTCCCTTTTAAACACCAGAATTACATGCTACTTGAAATCTGGCTACTTCAAGCATGGCTGCCACATATATGCTTGTCACGGCTGGTTGAACAGTAAGTAGTCTATGCATGTGTGTTGGCACACATTTTCCTTTTGACTACGTTTTCATTAGTTTACACCAAAACATCCTTCAACCCAGCTCCCCACCCTTCATCGTGCATATTGTAAAATAAAAGATACTGTGAATTGGGGGCATTAAAACACTATGAACTAGTTAAATATCTTGGAAGCATTAACTTGGCTTACTATTGTGTTTCTGTGGGAGAGGAAATAAAGCTCCAGTATGTGTGATCAATTAATCAGTATTAATTGTATTGATAGCATTAATTACATACTGTAGCAGGCGACTTCACTTAAATACTATGGGGGCTATGCACTAAGCTCCGAGCTTTCGCGCTGGCCTGAAAAAAATTGCACGTTGATAAAAAATGAAGCCGGCTGCTTGATTCACTAAGGCCCTGAGCCCATTTTTATCGGACGTGCCCAAAACTGGCTTATCGTGCGTGCAATGTATTTTTCCTCTGCTAGCGTTCTTAACATTTACGTACGCTAGCTGATAGAAAAAATAAGCCGCCTGTAATATTTGCATGGAGATTCTGCATCTCCATGCAAGGCTGTTACAGGCGATCGTACAAAAAATAAATACATTTTAATAATAGTGTACATGAACAGGGGGTCTCTGGAGCTGAACCGCACTGGTTTCAGGACCGAGGACCCCCTACTTCAGGAGATACAGGCCCTGTTATGGGGTACTGGTATCCCCTGCACTTTGAAAGCTTCCGCGTAAGGCATGTTTGAACTTTTTGAACTTTTATTGATCCTCACTAATTGAGGAGTGTCGGTGGAACATACACATCATCAGCAGCATCTGTATACCAAAATCGTACAAGTATCGTGAGACCGATTGACAGAGGAGAAGAGCAATCTGATTGCAGTCGCTCTGAAACATCTGAAGGCTGATGACAGGCGGCGTCCTCTGTATCCGTTTCCAGTCCCCCCCTTATTACTGGACATTCAAAGTTTGTATTCACTTGTGTGGTTTTATTTAATGCACAGTATATACTGTAGGTTTGCGCCTTTTATTATTTTATATATATAATATATATATAGTGATACCATCACTTTAGGTGCTGAATAGGACAGCTATGGGACTTTTCCAATGTACAGGGAGTTAATTTCCCCTGAATAAGCTACCCTCAGGTGCAGCTAATCAGCCTGGTCTGAATGAAGAAGGAAGTATTTTAAGGCAGACACAGGAAGCTGCCATACTGACATACTGTGCACATGCGCAGTACATATTGGGCAGCAATGTATCTCATTTGGGAGTGCACTGGCCCTTTAAGGTGCATAGGAGCAGCTATAGCTGTATTAGTGTGCTAGGACTGCTGTGCAAACCCCATGGATGTTTGCTTGGATATTGCAACATGTTTTGGGGCTTTTGAATAGCTTTGGACCTTATATCCACTAATATATAGGCTATTTTACTGTATTACACAGCGCTCGCGTCACGCTTGCGCAGTAAACCCTGATTGGATTGAAAGAGCCTTGTGGGCACTCATAGTACACCAGGACTGATTTTTACTTCCTAACCAAGATGGTGGTGCATTCCAGCATAGGGCTGCGGTCCACAACAGCTAGTTATGCAAGGTTTTTGGTGGGTTTTTTATTTTACACAGGTGAGCATGATTAATTATCACTTGGGTTTGATAGATGTGGGTATATAAGGGTATGCACTAGCATTCACACACTGCACGTCCCTGAGGAAGGTCACATTCTGATGACCGAAACGTTGGATGCAGTGCCTATGTATTTATTCTGAATACATCAACTTTGGATTTCCCTGACTGTGTGCTGTCTCGTTTATATATATATATATATATATATATATATATATATATATATATATAGTGATACCATCACTGTCCTTTAGGTGCTGAATAGGACAACTATGGGACTTTTCCAATGCACAGGGAGTTAATTTCCCCTGAATTAGCTACCCTCGGATCAGCCTGGTCTGAATGAAGAAGGAAGTGTTTTAAGGCAGACACAGGAAGCTGCCATACTGAGAGAGATTAACTGCTGTCCCAGAGAAGCGGACAGAGAAAAGTTCTCCCCAGCTATGGAAGCTGGCACAGCTTCCTAGGCCTGCTGGATGGTGGTCGCAGAGCCTGCTAGGGCTGCTTGGGTTGTTAGTCCCAGGAAGGAGAAGGAAGGACGAGAGACCATGCTGAAGCGTGGATGTCTGCTCCAAACCCTGGACTAACAGATAAGCGAAACCCTTTATTGCTGTGTACAGAGACTTTATATGTTCATTCATAATAGTACCTGTTTGGGGTGGTAATCAGCTTAGCTGTCCATCCGGGTAGTAAGGGTTGAAGCTTTATGTGTAGTTAGAAAAATGGAAGGGAAAGGGATGGGAGAGGAAGGGGGGAAGGATTGGTGTGGGGGGTTGGGGGGATTGAGGGGAGGGAGAGACGGGAAAATAAAAGGAGCAAGGGGAAAATATATTTAAATAAAATTGGACGTGAGAACATGACCAATCATGATACAGAGAGTCTTTCAGGAGGACAACAGTAACATGCACAAATGAAACTATACTAATGTACTTGTATCAATACACTCGTTTAAACAGGTAGGGGCAAGTGTACCCATCCTATAGATCCAATAGGACTAACTTTTGCACAAAGTCTTGAACCTGCCCCCCCCCCACCCCCAAAAAATTGAGGGGGGGATGTGGTCAACCCCCATGACTGTCAGGAGCCCAGGATCTTTAATATGATGAAGGCAAAAATGCCTTGATACACTGTGTGTCATTAGGCCCATTACCACATTTCTCCTGTGTTACATTGAGAGAACGAATAGTTCTCTCAATGTACTGCATCCCACAGGGACAACTCAACATGTACACAACATATTGAGTCAGGCATTCGATATGCCCTTTGACTCCATGGTTTCTACCGTTAGTGTGTGATGAAAATGTGTGCTCTAAACAGATCTGTCAACACATAATGCACATAATTGCCTTGCCATGCAATGCTTTACTAACTGCTAAGGCAAGTACAGGTTAACCCCTACACCCAACCCCTTGGGGGTATTACCACCCACCCCAGGCCAACAACCTCAATCACCCACTGACCTCTCAACCCCTCCCCCTCACTAGTCTAATGGCCAATAGTCACATATAGCTAAAAAGGATTTTTGCAAGTAAAAGCATTTAAGAAAAACACACACCATAAAAAAAAAAGTCTGTAAATCCACTGATTGTCACTGTGTCAACCTAGGCCCACAATAGGGACCAAGACAGTCACATTGGCAATCAATGTTGACTTAAAAAAAACAATTATTACTTTCCCCAGCTGGGATGAAGACTTATGGAACACCAGGAACAAATCCAATAAAGAGTCTATAATCAATCTTAACAAAGAACAAAAATCCATCCTGACGGCTAACTAAAGTACCGCACCCAAAAACCATTAAAAAACAATCCCACCTCAATGACAAAAACAAAAGCCCAAACAAAAAACATAAAAAAAACAATCCAAAGCCCCGATGTCCCTGGGTGTTTGGTTGGGCCTACAATGAGTGGGTGATGATAAGGGTTAACCCCTTGTTTGTATTGGTGGTTGGCAGAGCAATGAGGTAGCCAAAGGGGGTAGGTATTGTAGTTTCTTTTTGTTATGGTCAATTTTATGACAAGTTACCATTGATTATAAATGTGGCTTTGTATGTCCTGATTGAGAGGGCATAGGTAGCCACAGTAACAATCAATGGATATATATATATATATATATATATATATATATATATATATATATATATATATATATATATATATATAATCATTTGAATGGTTATTGGCCATTAATATAGACAGTGGATGTTGGGATGGGTTATGAGATTGTTGTCCCAGGGAGGAGAATTTGGCCCAACTGGGAGGAGTGAGAGTGGTTGGGGTTAAACCCTTGGTTACTTGAATGGTTAATAAAGCATATATGGCAATACTTTACTCACCAGTAAGTTTGCAAAGGGGGGTGGGTAGGGTAGGGTTTTTTTTTTAATTGTTTTAACCTCTTTGATGCCTGTGGTACACCTTGGTAGCCACATGCATCAAAAGGGTTAATAGAATTTGTATCATAGGGTTCTGTAATAATAGATATAGAAGTCTATGATAGAAATAGTATTAATGCAATCGTGATGCACGATAAGTAATGCATTATTAACGGTCGCCTTAATTCCTGCATAACGATTCTGGATGAAATATTGAACTCAGTAAATTATGACTGCAGTCTTCATATATTCCATTTTAAAATTGCCGTATAAGACCCTGTATTTTTTATTTCCAGGTACGATATTATCTCAGTTTTAACGGTGTTTGATGTATCCTGTAATAATAATTTTATAGTTATATCCAGTGGTTGACAAATCACCAAAAAATCTACTCGCCACACAAAAAAATCTACTCGCCACCTACTGTAGTACCAAACGTGTGCTGCTTGGGCCAATATTTACTCGCCCGGGGGTTAAATTCACTCGCCCGGGGCGAGCAAATGTATAGGTTTGTCGAACACTGGTTATATCTGTAGTTATATCCACAAGTGTATTTTAATATTTACATGTATTTTACACCTGATTGCCCACCATCTACATTTTTTTTATTTCTATATCATTTATTCAATGTAAAATTACAGCTAGATTTTCAAATAGCTGTTTGTTTCTCAAATGCCTTAAGTCATTCATCACACTTAATACAGAAACAGCATGACCTCTCTTAATTTACTTTTCAGACTGACCACATGGAGTCGTCAAAAGAAAACATATACCGTACGGTACATGGTTTCTGTTTTGGTATCTTTGAAATACAATAAAATAGATAGAACACATTATTTAGTTTCTATAGTAACATTGACATGCCTAGTATTGTTGGCTAAATAATGGTGCTATACTTAAAGTTTGATTATCTGAATTGATTTCACAATACATTTAGGTTACCTGATATAAAAATAATGCTAAAATATAGGCCTTTAATATTGAAAGGAATCGTATGCCTAATGTATAGATATACTGTAGTATGTTGCTGTTATTGGTAGGGAGTCTGCTACGGGCACATAAACTTAACCCATTAAAAGGCAACATACAATATATAGTGGCCCAGTTTGTCATAGACATGTTGGCTTAAAGGCCATGTTTAAGTCCCATCCTCTCCCTTAACTTGGCAGAATGGAAGAGGATTTCTCTCTTATTATTTACATACTTGAGCAATTGAAAAGTCATATCTGCAATAATCACTACATAGAGCAAATTCCCAGGCCATTTAAAGGTATTTATTATGAAATATTTTTTTCCCATATAGTCATTCTGGGTTCCTATTCATCAGTATACTTTACAAAAACAGACCAAAGTATTTTTAGATGCTGAAGCCTTTATGATAGCATATACAATAGCTCAATTGCAGTAAGATTCCTTTATCTGTAAATTAAATTTGGCTCTTGTGGAAGGGCATGAGCGTGAACTATGAACACACCCACTCTACCTATTACCATAAACAGGGGTGCACTAGAGTAAATGAAGTCAATTTGAAAGAGAAAAGGATGGAGTACTGGCCGCAGAACCTACCGTGCCTCTCTTGTGGAAGGGTTTTGATCATGTAAGCGGAGTAGTGGACATTGTTTTGAATGTCACACGTAAGAAGGGGGTGGGGTCATTGCATGAGCATGCCACGGGTTGCAATAACATTGGCTACATATGTATACTTTTGTACCAGTGATGCCTTAGCATAGGTTTTTCATAGAAGGAAATTGTTCTACCAACCGCCATATACATACAGTATGTAGCCAAGTGCCCCTGGCTATAGACTTTCACTGGTCTCAATACTGTAAGTCCTGATAGGAACAGGCAGTGTTGGGGTTAAACTCCTGCGCAGGGCCTAACCTGCAGTTGCAGCCTGGATGCCTTATACAGGGGCAGGCCTAAACCGGCAGTTGGAGTGTCATACCGAGGGAGGGTACTGACTGGGTCCACCACTGATATGGTGAACTGCCTATCAGTACCTAGACCTGCCCTGTTATGAAGCAGGGTTACAAGCCCTTCCCCCCGGGTATAAAAGCTGCCACTCTGCCAAATTTTATAGGACTGAGCTGTGTGGTAGGGTGTGATACAATTTTCCCTACATGAGGGTAAAGGAGCTGAGGAGGGACTCTTGGGGCCTCAAGCCCCTGGGGCTGCTCCAGGGAATGGAGATAATGCCATGCTGTCAGCCAAATAAAGATGCTGTTGTACCAGCAATAATGTGTGATCATTGGGGAGGAGAATGGCCTGTGGGGACCATCCTGCTTCCAGCAGGATCCTTTTGGGATGCAGGCACTGTGCCCTGAGAAGGAAAAGCCTGCCCTGTTGCTGCTCCCACATAACATTCGCAGATCGACTCAGACCTCCTGTAACCAGCAGGTGAGCTACAGTACCAAGGAAATACCCATGTAGTGGCCAGATCATCTCCCATGGCAGGGGGGAACTGGTGATATATATATATATATATATATATATATATATATATATATATATATATATATATATATAAAATCTTAACCATCCCAAAGACCAGTAAAGGAGACAGCAAACTGCAAGAGGTAATCCAAAAGTAATTGCATTGAAACAACAGTTACACCATAGCCAACGTTTCGGTCCCACAGGGAGACCTTCCTCAGGGCCATGCAAACAACAATTGACAGTGACCATACATATATACCCCCACCCATAGTGCACCACATTGAAATAAACCAATAGCCAACACCCAATCAGCATTAGCATGCACCTCGGCTGTCTGCCAATCACCACTAGCCAATACCTGAATAGGGTCAGATTATCCACACCCACGAACGGAGGGAGATCAATTTCGCAATCAGAGCGGCCCTCTCTGACGTCAGCACCTTGCATCCGGTGCCGTGACATGCAGCGTGTCGCCTGTCAAGCATGCGCATCAAAGACATACTCTGAGCCGGGGAGCCAATAGGGAAACGAAACTGTGCACCAATACAGTACACTGGAGTTGTCTGAAGTATCCCTGGCAACCAACAAACGCCAGCAAACAGCCTGCGCTTGCACAGTACTAGACACTAACAACAGGGGCGACACCACACCTACTGGCACAGAAACTAAGCAGATCATAGTACCCATAAAACTGTGGCTAAGCTACTAATAGATAGGGCCACATAAATAATGGTCTTCAGTGTGCAAAGGGACGCAGCTAAAACTTGCATGCAAACACTAACACAAAGAAGCAAGGGAAGTGAAGATGTGCAAGGGAAGTGAAGCTAAGGAAGACATATGACACCACACATTGTAGAAACATGATCATAAAAACAAACAAGCAATATCAAACGACAGAGGTATATCATACATTTAAAAAAAAAGCCCAAAGCTCCTTATTCAGGCCACCAGGTGCCATTGTGTGTAGTTCATAAATGAGCCTGGCCTCCTGTTGAAACGAGATCTTACCCCTGTCACCACCACATGTATGTTTTTGGTGCCTGAGACACAGAGAGATAAAGTGACTTTCCCAAGGTCACAAAGAGCCGACACCGGGAATTTAACCGGGCTCCACTGCAGCAATCTCAGTGTCAGTCAGTGTCAGTCAGTGTCTTTTACTCACTGAGCCACTCCTTCTCCTCTATCTCTGGTAGAAGCCATGCAGCTAAGCCTCCCCCTCCTCGTGTGTACGGAACATGTTGCCTTGTCTGGACCAGAAGTATTATTGGCAGTTTTCCTTGCTAAAATGTACTTCGTACTTGTGACAGGGAAGAAACCCTGTCTAAAAGGACTTCAATAGAAAGCCTGTATTGGTCTGAGGAACCCAGTAGAGAGATGGTTAATTGCGGCTTCAGACAATTAACCATTCTCCACCTGGCTCAATGGACAGGTAGAAAAGTCACCTGCTTAAACTGCAGGGGAGATCTCTTGAGAGCGGCTGTGTTGCCAGCAATAGACTCACCGGAAAAGTTGTCTTGAGCACAGAAAGACTGCTGCCTGCAAGACACCCTGAAACCAGACCCTCTCTATCCAGGGCGCAGCAGACGCTGGGACCAGACAGAGGGTGGACACAGCGCAGAGACTGACATAAAGAGAGCCCTCTTTGGACTTTGCGGTCATAGGTTGGTAAAAGGTCTATCCTCACAGTCCTGCAGATAGGGAAAGTGAGTTAGCACCTTACAAAGGGATATGATGTTTGTTTATTTAGTTTCCTTAAAACTGTAAAGCTACGGGCTAAATAAAAGCTATTATTTATTTTTCCCAAATATGTCTCCCTGATTGCACATCTCAGGGCAGTACCTGAGGGCAGACCTCAGGGCAGACCTCTGCACATCTCTCTTACAGTACTACTCTATGTTTGTGATTCCATGACTGGGGTAAGACGGCTGTGAGGCAACAGACTCCACTGTGGGACTATTATAATATTTTTTTCTATTTGCTATTTTATTTTATTTTAAATAAACTGAGAAGTGTATATCAAAAGAGATTATAAGTGGCACTCCACTGTTTAAGGGAACAATTTCTCAAGGTGTTTGTATTTGGTGCTCACCTTCCGTTGATCCTGGCTTCCCAAAGCTGGATCCAAAAGTACTGGCAAGGTAGGAGAAAGGAGGGTTTGACCTTTGGGGGTATATATATGTAGCCCTGCTTCCTATCGGACAACGGCCACTACCATATGCTGTATAACCTGTAGGCCCACAGGGCCTAAGCCTCTGCCACGGAGAGCCTGGGGTGCTCACAATACTTATGACTTGGTGCAGCGCCTCCACCTGCGACAGCTTCCGCCCTAGGGGAAGTGGGTCTTCGCAGGAACTTATGTACATGAACACACACACAGCGATATACCTTAACCAATATACGTTTACTTGCAGCAACCAACAGCTTAATTAACAGGTGTCCCTCCCTAGAGGAGACACTACTACCAGAGTCCGCAGAACGCTCACTCTCCCTCTCCCTTCACTGGGTGATCCCACCCCGTGTCCAGTTCCCGCACGGAATACGTTCCCCCACCCCCAAGGAAGTCAGTGGATGTATAAGTGTGTGGCTGCGCAGCCACCGTGTCCCGGAGTGAAAATGGTACCGTTGGTGCACTTGGAGTTTACCTGCCGGGCACTCCTGTACCCGGTTCTGCAACTATCTTCCCAAAGGATCGGCGTGGGCGTAGATGACGTCACCCGTGAGTGTCCGGGGCGATCCCACCCAGACACGCTGCGGCTTAGTAGCGGGACCTGATCCCAGGCCTCCCGCTTATATAGCACTGTCCTGATAGCGATCGTATTCCCAGAAGGGGATCCGGAAACTGACTATGGCCAGTCCCTAGCTCCGCTGCACTCTACTGTGGCTCAGGGCCTAACTGGGTCTGGGACCTGCGGCCTAGGTAGGGGCGGCCTGCCTCCCTACACCGGAGCTCCTTCTCCTTTCTCCACCAGCTAGCTCTGGCTCCTCGTGCGCCCCAATACTTCCTTTTCCTCCCTAATCTCGTACCTGATTCGTTTGGCCGTGTCACGGGGGACCGTGGGGGCTGCTGGGACCCGTAGTGCTCTAACGCCCCTCCTTCCCGAGCTCTCCTCCTTCGCGGGCTTTGTGACCTGCTCTGCGCATGCGCAACCTCTTGCCGGACTAGGTCTGCGCCGGCGCCACCCTAAACATGGCGGCTCCCTAAAAGCGTTCCCTGGGTGCGACATATCACACCCCACAACATTGGGGAAGAAACGGGGTCATGGCTACATCCTCCCCCCTGTGGATTCCAACATCCCCGCTTGGACAATACCTTCAAACTGGTACAACGTTTATATAATGAAAAATTGCATAACAACGAAATTTCTCTCTTTTAAATCAGATTGTACATTTCACTAAACATCACAATCACTGATTTCACGTGGCTGCGGGCCCACGGCTGAGCCTCATAGTGGGGTGACCCCAAACTGATCATAGGCCATCCTCATGGGAGGTTGCCCGTTCCTTTGGTTTTGCCTTAACTGTTGCTCGGTCACTCCCTGGGGAGAGTGACTATCTTGGTCTTGAATTTCGAGTTCTTCCCTTGAGGGGGTTACAGTCTCTAAATTATCCTGACTTGGTACAAAACACGGGCTCAGTGGGTCCAGTGACGACTTTTCTGGAGCCACCCCCTGGGGTGAAGGCTCCCCGGACCCTTTACCCGTAGCTCCGCCGGGAGATGCGCTCTGTCGAGGGCCCCTTTGAGAGGTTCCCTCTTGTGGATCTTCCTGAAAGGTTGAGTTCCCTAGCGTGTCGTCTCCCAATGTCCCCTCCCCATCCAACGAGGGAGGATGCAGGCCACTCCAAATCCCCCTCCTCCACTCGGGGAATAGGGAGCAAATGATTTCGGTGCCATGTCTTCACCCGACCTTCTGAGTTCTTAATGCGGTAGACCGGCAAGCCAGGCATTTGTGAGGCTACCTCGTACACTCCCTCCATCGGTCAGCCAATTTATGTTTTCCCGGCACTCCCAGGTTACGGAGGAGTACTGCATCGCCTGGTTTAATGTCTATGAAATGAGTAGTATTATGGACCCAATCAGTGGAGACTCTCAACCGTATATCCACCGGCAGTCGTGCTTCTCGCCCAAACATGAGGAAGTACGGGGAGAATCCCGTGGAGTCATGTCGTGTGCAATTGTAGGCATGCACTAGTGTTTCCACGTGGCGACTCCATTCAGTCTTTTCGACCCCCGTTAATGTGCCTAGCATGTCCAGCAATGTACGGTTGAACCGTTCCGGCAATGCATCCCCTTCGGGGTGGTAGGGGGTAGTTCGGGACTTAGCGATGTGCAAGATTTTCAGCAGTTCTTTTATTAAGTTGCTTTCAAAGTCTCTTCCTTGATCGGAATGAAGTCGTTGTGGAAGCCCGTAATGTATAAAGTACTTTTCCCAGAGCACTTTGGCCACCGTAATGGCTTTTTGATCTTTGGTCGGGAAGGCCTGGACGTAGCGGATGTAATGATCCATGATGACCAGCACATTGCCTATGCCGCGGCTGTCCGGTTCAATGCATAGGAAGTCCATACACAGTAAGTCCATAGGCCCGGTGCTTTTTAAGTGGCCCATTGGGGCACCACGGGTGGGCAATGTCTTCCGCTGAATACACCGCACACACCATCGACAGTGATGCTCTACTGCTTCTCTCATTTTGGGCCAGAAAAATCGATCTCTCACTAGGCCGAAAGTCTTGTCAACCCCCAAATGACCATGTTCATCGTGTAGAGCCATCAGTACCAGGTACTGTAGTCTTTTGGGCAGTACTAGTTGTCTCCTATTCAGGTGGTTATGATACTCTACCACTCTGTACAGCAGATTGTCTCGTAGTTCGAACTTGTCGGCTTCCCGCATTAGTATACCTCCTACATCCCCTGGAGCCTGTCTGAGGAGGGCCGGGTGATTTTGCCGGATAGCATAGCGGATGGCCCCCGCGACCGGGTCTTGTTCTTGGTAGCGTACCATATCTTTTCAGGCTATAATCTTGTCGGGAGTAACGTGCATGCCACTGGGGTCCCGATAAGCCTCCGGGATAGCGTTGGATGCGCATCCGAGATTCGGAGAATGCCACTTAATCATTGACTATGGCAGCGGTACAACATAGCACCCTTATTCCAGGTCCCGGAATTTCTTCCCATTGGTCTTCATCGGGGGTAGTGGCCAGCCCTGGTCGCCTAGACAGGGCGTCAGCTCCAATGTTCAAGGGGCCGGGCTTATATTTCAAGGTGAAATTGTAATTGAACAGGGCAGCCAACCAGCGATGGCCAGCCGCGTCAAGTTTGGCTGAGGTCATAATGTAGGTAAGTGGATTGTTGTCGGTCCGCACCTCGAATGACACACCGTACAAGTAATTGCGAAGCTTGTCGACAATGGCCCACTTGAGGGCCAAGAATTCCAGTTTGTGCACGGGGTAGTTTTGTTCACTGACGGTAAGGGTGCGGCTGATATAAGCTACTGGCCATAGTCCCTTTGGGTATTTTTGATGTAACACTGCCCCTAGTCCACTCAGGCTAGCATCCACATGCAATATATATGGTTGTTCGGGGTTTGCATAGGCCAACACGGGGGCCGCGGTTAAACTCTGTTTTAGGTCCTTGAAGGCTTGTTCACACTCTGTCGTCCATTTGTCCCCGAAGGGTTGTCGGGCAGGCGTAGCCTTCTGGCCGGTGTCTTCCGGATATATTTTGAGGAGGGCGTTGAGGGCTTTGGCCCGTCGGGAATGCCCCTCCATGAACCTGCAATATTATCCGCAGAACCCCAGGAACGATCGCAACTCCCCCACGTTGTCAGGTCGGGGCCAAATGACGACGGCTTCTATTTTGGCTGAGTCTGTGGAGATTCCCTCAGCGGACACAAATGTTCCACGTAAGTCACCGACGTCCGGCAGAACTGGCATTTATCTAAGGAGAGCTTGAGTCCTTCTTGAGCTAATCAGTCAAGTACCTTCAGGAGTCGAGCCTCGTGTTCCTCCAGGGTCTTCCCGAAGACTATGATGTCATCCAAATACACGAGGCATTCTCAGGGGTTCAGGTCCCCTAAAGTTTTCTCCATTAGCCGCTGGAAGGTAGCGGGGGCACCACATATGCCTTGGGCCAAACGGGTGAATTATAGAACCCCAATGGACAAATGAACGCCGTTGTCTCTTGGTCTTCATGACTCATAGGCACCTGGTAGTACCCGGACCGGAGGTCCAGTACACTGCACCATTTGCTTCAATGTAGAGCGTCCAAGATTTCTTCTATGCGGGGAAGATTGTACTGGTCTGGTACGGTTCGATTATTGAGGGTCTTGTAGTCTACACATAACCTCACCGTCCCATTCATCTTTCGCACTACCACTATGGGCGAGGCGTAAGGGCTTCGGGATTCTGTGACGATTCCGGCTTCTTCCATCTCATGGAGGGCCGCTCGTACATCTTCTACGTCCTTCTACGTACCTAGGAGCGAGCCGACGGGAACGTTCCCTGAAGGGCTTGGTATCAGTCATCCGAATGGTGTGTTGGGCGTGTCGGCTACACCCCACATCCATCTCCCCGGTAGAGAATACTTGTACGGTCTCATCCACAGAGCTGACGGGGTAAATCCTCCCTATCCCCTGTCCCGCGTCGATGGCCATGGGGAATGGCGAAAGATTTTGTACCATCACATAAATTCGCCGGCCAATCCCGAAATTCCGGTACTAGCCGATATCCTCGGCAGACATCTTCTTCAAGCGTGCTTTCTAGAGAAAAGAGTCGCTCCTCGCCTACTCGTTCAGCATATGCACACCAGGCGGGAACCCTCTGCGTTTCTTCCGGTAAGAGCCGAGTCAGCCCTACCCGGCCGCAGAACAGCAGTCCGTGGTCCTCCGCGGGGGCCGGAGGGGAATCTGGCTCCACTTGGACAAGTTGTAGCTGGAGACTGGACATGGGCAGTTCGTTAGTTTCATGTAGATAGGCCCGGATGACGACTTGCACAATGTCCGCATTCGTACCTAGGATGATTGGATACTTAGGTGTCTCTTTGGGTTTGGGACACACCAAGGCATCCACCTTCATGGGATGAGACTTCCCCGTGTTGAGCTGTTGTATCTCCAGATCCATGGTCACTATGCCATCAATGGGGTAGTCGTCATTGCTCAGCCCTCTTACTTTGATATGCCCTGCCGACTTCAGATGACGCTTCTGGAGGTGTCGATCATAGAACCCGCGATATACTGTATGATGGTTACTTGAGATCCCGTGTCCAGCAGGGCGGAGGAGTAGATACCGTCTACTAGTACCCGGATCAGCGCTACTGGCCCCACGCGGCTCCTCTCCTCCTCGGGGTCATCGCCACTTTGGGTGGAAACCGGGGCTTCGGGGCTGGTCGCGTATACACCGCATTTCATGGCCTGGGGCGTGTATTTCTTGGGCGACGGACTCCGGTGGCGTGACTCTCCCATCTGACAATCATAGGAGATATGCCCCTTTTTCCCGCATTTATAGCAGGACATATCTCGGGGTGTGGTACGGCGGTCATACGGAGGCGAGGTTCGACCGGCGTATTTCGGCCTCTCCGGGCCGGATTTGTCCGGCGGTTCCTCCTTCTTCTCAGCACTCCCTTTGGGTTTAGTGCCGCTGGCTGCTTTAGACTTCTGTGGAGAGTGCAGCAGGAGATGCGTTACGTGCTCTTTGACTTGCTGTAACAGTTTGATAAACGAGGGGGGAGGTCCTCGAGTGAGGTTATCGCGAATCATGTTTACAATAGGGTGAGTAGGACTGGACCCCCGTAGGTATTGTTTGTGGAGGTATTCGTCCATCTGTGTGGCGGTCAAGTATTTATGATGCAGCAGGGGTCCCAGGGAGATTTGCACGCGGTGGATATAGGCAGACAAATCTTCTCCCTCCTTTTAGTTAATGGCATAGTACTTAGCCCACAAGGCCCCATCATCCTCGGTCGCGCTATAGGCCTCGACAAGAAACTCGATCATCATACGAGCGGTCAGGTCGGGATACTACTCTCGGTGGATGCTGATTAAAGTGGATGCCGGGGGTCTCAAGCACTCCATGAGCCATTGGCGTTTCACTACATCGGTACAAGACCATTCTTCCATTACTCCCCTAGTATGTTCCTTCCAAGGATCTATCCCATCCTCTCCCGTGGGCACAGTTAGAGTCCCCGAGAAGGCCTTTAATTTCCGGTAGCTTTGAGAATGCGTGGCTAGGGTAAGTGCTTCTACTAACGGCGGTAAGCTTGCGGGAGTGGTTAACCCCCGCTTCTTCGGATGCGCTAGACCCGGGATAGCTACAATCTGATGGGCAGCTTCCTGCCTCGCTCGCAGGGTAATGAGCAAAAGGGGAGTGTAGTGTCGTCGTCACCTAGTTCCCCCACAGGAGGGTCCCAAAGGGGATAGACCAAGGGGCTGCCGCCGGACGGAGAGTTTGTAAGCGGCTGATATTGAGGGGGGTTCGGGCTCGAGGACTACTAGATCTCGCCGACAGTCTACCAGCAAGGTGTTCCACTTAGCATCTTGATCTATGAGTACGTCTACCAGGCGGGCTTTGGCAGAACCCGGTAGTTGTCGTAGGGCCGTTTGCAATGTCTCTAAGGGTAGGGCCATGAGTACTCGGGTCACAGCCACTGCGCGGCGGGTGGGTGTGCGCATTTGTCGTGCCCAGTCGCATATTTCATGACACGAGGGAAGGGCCATGGTGGTATTTTTGGCTCGGGGGGGGCACCCCAGGTCTAAGCTCTAAGCAGCGCCTCCAAATGTAGCCCTGCTTCGTATCGGACACAGTCTACTACCATATGCTGTATAACCTGTAGGCTCACAGGGCCTAAGCCTCTGCCACGGAGAGCCTGGGGTGCTCACAATACTTATGACTTGGTGCAGCGCCTCCACCTGCGACAGCTTCCGCCCTAGGGGAAGTGGGTCTTCGCAGGAACTTATGTACATGAACACACACACAGCGATATACCTTAACCAATATACGTTTACTTGCAGCAACCAACAGCTTAATTAACAGGTGTCCCTCTCTAGAGGAGACACTACTACCAGCATCCACTGAACGCTCACTCTCCCTCTCCCTTCACCGGGTGATCCCACCCCATGTCCAGTTCCCATGCGGAGTACGTTCCCCCACCCCCAAGTGAGTCAGTGGATGTATGTGTGTGACTGCGCAGCCACCGTGTCCCGGAGTGAAAATGGTACCGTTGGTGCACTTGGAGTTTACCTGCCGGGCACTCCTGTACCCGGTTCTGCAACTATCTTCACAAAGGATCGGCGTGGGCATTGATGACGTCACCCGTGAGTGTCCGGGGCGATCCCACCCAGACACGCTGCAGTTTAGTGGCGGGGCCTGGTCCCAGGCCTCCCGCGTATATAGCACTGTACTGATAGCGATCGTATTCCCAGAAGGGGATCCGGAACCTAACTATGGCCAGTCCCTAGCTCCGCTGCACTCTACTGTGGCTCAGGGCCTAACTGGGTCTGGGGCCTGCGGCCTAGGTAGGGGCGGCCTGCCTCCCTACACCGGAGCTCCTTCTCCTTCCTCCACCAGCTAGCTCTGCCTCCTCGTGCGCCCCATCACTTCATTTTCCTCCCTAATCTCGTACCTGATTGGTTCGGCCGTGTCACGGGGGACCGCGGGGCTGCTGGGACCCATAGTCCCCTAACTCCCCTCCTCCCCGAGCTCTCCTCCTTCGCGGACTTTGTGACCTGCTCTGCGCATGCGCAACCTCTTGCCGGACTAGGTCTGTGCCAGAGCCACCCTAAAAATGGCGGCTCCCTAAACGCGGAACCTCCATTATTGGAGCATTCCCTGGGTGCGACATATCCCACCCCACACAACATTGGGGAAGAAACGGGGTCCCAGCTATATATAAATGTGCTAATGTTTATCACTTTTGAGGTGTTTGGTCTGAGGAAGGGACTGTATGTCCTGAAACGTTACCACTGTTAGCTCTGATGCATTAATACATTTGGAAATCACTTGATTCCACTATATTTTGTGTGCCTCTTCCTTTCTCCTGAGAAGTGTATATCCACTGGTGTTTTAGTTACAGAAAAAAATGTGTTTTGCTTTCTGCCAGAGTGCAAAAAAAAACTCATGATTAGCAGGAAAGGTTGCCAAATTTCTTTCTCTCTTTCTCTCTTTCTCTCTTTCTCTCTTTCTCTCTTTCTCTATCTCCTCTCTCTCTCCTCTCTCTCTCTCTCCTCTCTCTCTCTCTCCTCTCTCTCTCTCCTCTCTCTCTCTCTCCTCTCTCTCATCTCTCTCTCATCTCTCTCTCATCTCTCTCTCATCTCTCTCTCATCTCTCTCTCATCTCTCTCTCTCTCACCTCTCTCTCACCTCTCTCTCACTTGAAATAGGCTTTTCCCAGGCCACAGTTTGGCTGTTTTACTTGGATAATCCTAGAGAATCAACGGGATGTTATTAAAAATATTATCATTGAGTTAAATGGTATTGCATATGTTTTTGTGACGAATATGCATATCCATTTGTAACGAATAAGCATATCCAAGTAATAATAAATTACTAAACATTTCGAGGTCTATAGTACTGCACATATAAAGCCCTAAAAAGTAGCTTACGGGTGTTTTTGCCAGAAGTTATAATGAAATGTAACAGGTTTCCCCCCCCCACCAATCGCAGATAGGGACCATGTGGGGAAATCTACATATGTTACAGTGTGGTGCAATACCTGTTAGGCTCACAGGAGGCCGCCACTGGGAGCCTGGGGTGAATCCTGGAATGTATACTTACAGCGCCTCCACCTGTGCAGGGGTTCATATCACATATAGCAACACAACCATGTTACCCTCTGCCACTAGCTAGCAGCTATAACCTTGCCCCTAACTGGGCTATACCTTCTTAGCCCCTAACTGGGCTATACCCTTATACCCCCTTCCCAACCCAGTATCCAAAGAGTCCAATCCCACCCAAGTGTGTGAACAGGCCTGTCACATGTGAGGAGCAAGTTAAAGTTGGTGAACGTGTGGAAGGATGTAAATACCTGCCCAGGTGTCTCTACACCTGGGTGTCTTCGCAAAGGGTCTACCGGCACCACTTGGTCCAGCGCTGATCTGTACCTCCGCGTGTGATGGGGTCCAGCCGGACGTCCCACCGTAAGGACAGTCTCTGGATCAGCAACACAGCTTACAGGAACATGCAGCAAACCCTTTCACTGGGTACCTGCACTAAGGAACTACTGTACACAGGGTATTTCCCTGTTCTAAGGAACTGCATAGTTGAAGGGGTACAGGGTCCTTACCTAAGGGCCTGTCCCTATGAACACCCACCCTCACTTGTGGGGAGTCAGGGCCTCAATTCTAGCCTGGGGGATTTCTGGCCTAGGGCAGAAGCTCGCAGCTCTCTGCCCCCCCCCTCCCTTCCCCCACTGTCTCCTTAGTCTGACTGACTTCCAGCACGTTGCCCATACAATGTATCCACTCTCTGCAGGGGAAACTGCAGACACTATTGGCTGCCTGCAATCATCTGACTCATCTGCCTCTAAGCCTGCTGGGAGTTGTAGTCTCCTCTGTGGCTTTTCCCTATGAGGACCGCATGGGCGCCTCTCTAATGGCCACCGCGCACAAGATGGCGACGCCCTATCACTGATGTCGCCGGGAGCCGCAATCGCCCCTGCAACTGCCTGACATGGTGCGGTGGTACCCACTACTCTCTGCAGGTTAGGAGGGCCAGCGGGCACCCTGCTACAGAAATATAAATGTAACAGACTGCATCTATATAATAATATTCTTCGCACCAGTTTTATCTATGTCTGCGTTGAGACATGGGATATCTGTAGCAAGTGGGAGGGGCTTAGTGTTAGTACATTTGTATGTAGACTCAGATACATGTATTAAAAATATGTGTGGCTTGCGTTACTTTTCATAAAGCTTTGCTCCACCACTTTAAGGGGTGCTTAAATCATGCTTGTGGTGCAGAATACTAGCACTGCAGTATGTATTGTCAGATACATTTGCCAAATTCAAACACTGTTAATACATACAGTATGGTATGATTTACATTATTAATTAAATACATAGGCCTCTTTATTTATTTTTCTACATCACAACACTTCTAAGTCCCATTTCACAACATACAAGGAACACACTTGCGAGCTTTTGTAGGCAACATTCCATCGTAACGCCAAACATTGCATACATTACAGGCACTATTTGTGAAAGGTACGACATTGTCTTTGACCTCATTATTGTCAGATGACTGAACAATTGGGATAGAAATGGAATCTGAGGTGGACAATTAAAGAAAAGAAGATGAAAAAGGTTATACTCTAATCCTGACAAATAGACTCTTGCAGAACTTTTCACAATTTCTACAAATATGTTATCAAGTTGTTATGACTTTTGTATCTCTCATTTTATCTCTGTGTCATTAAATGCTGATCCAACCAGACCGATGGGAAGGCTTCCCTCCATGTGTCTTGTAAAGATATTATTCCTCCAGATTACATAAAAGTAGAACATCTCCTTGTATCCACAGACAGAATAGATGCATTTGGCTCTATTCCCACACTTTGAAATATGTTCTGTATAAATAAATGAAATTCCTTTTTCCGCAATGCAATCTGAAATAATTGTGTTTCCATGTTTGTAGATCACTCCATATCTACTAATCCCATTCTTTACGTGAGGTTATTAGATATTTGAAATCCTCCTAATTTTTAAGGATTAATGTGTTTAATCCAAGTTATTACATTTACTAAGAATGACCTTTAAGAAACATTGCACCATGAAAGGCTTTAAATTGTGGTTGTACACATTCCAGTTAGAACTTTATACAAGTGAAATAATTAATTATTTTACCCTGACCAAAAACTCTGGTCCAGTTGTTATTAAATTCCTTTGAATTAAGAAGACAAGGGAAATGTACTGTATATCTTAGGGGTGAGATAAATTATACAATTATTGAGATTGTAACTTACAGAATGTAACTCTCCCACCCTTCTCTCACCCTCTCTAACTCACTCCCCCCCTCAACTTTCTCACCCTCCCCCTCTCACCCTCCCCCCTCTCTAATTCTCCACTCCTTCCCTCCGATCCCTCTCACACTCCATCCCACCCGTAACCATAACTCTCTCACTCGCCCCCTCCTCTCTCACTCCTCTTTCCACTCTAACTCTCTCACTCTTCACCCCGCCTTCAAATTATTTCACTCTCCCCCGACTGTCCCACTCTTTTAGATTTCCTCTCCTCTCTCTATCCCCTCTTCTTCTCTATCTCTTCACCCTTCCTCTCTAGATCTCTCTCCTCCTCTCTAACGCTCTCATAGTCAATTCTCCCTTCCTTTCACATTCAATCCCCCTTCCTCTCACACTCACACCCCTCCCCTCCTCCCCTCCTCACACTCAATCCCCCACTATTTCACTCAACCCCCTCCTCCCCCCCCCCCCGGGGACGGGAGCAAGTCTCGGATCCCACATTAGTGGGAAGCTGGGGTCATACGGGTGGATTTTCAGAATTTGGGCCCAATTTCAGGGTGGACCCAACTTCTAGCACCAACCAGGACATGGGTACAGAGGAAGGGGTGGGGCTTGGCGTGCGTGCCCTGCTGCAAAAAAAACCCTGGCAGCCCAACACGACCTCTGGCCAGGCTCAACTTCCTGTGACGGCCAGCTGGGCGACCCCACCCCCTGCTCTCGGGGCTCTCTGTATTGCAGGTTTTTTCAGTAGTGTCTTTATGACTCCTGTATACTGGATAGAAGTCATAAGCTTGAGGCTCAGGCTCTCTCATAGAAGGTACAACAGTCTCTGAAATGTCTCTGGCTGGTATAAAACTTGGATTACTGGGTCCAGAGGAGGGCTCGTTGGAGCCACTGATATGGGTGCCTGCGGCCCGGGCCCATTACCCGTTGCTCCTTCGGGAGGTGCCCCTTGATTTCTAAAAGAGGGTCCTTCAATAGGAGCCTCGTTAGTTTCCATCATGGATTCTGGGTTTTCTTCTGAGTTTTCTTCAGATCCCTCTGGCTCACTGTTCACTGTCCAAGGGTACAGTCTCTATCTTAGGATCATTATCCCCACTTGCGGGCTTGGCAAGAGATGGTTGCGGTGCCTTTATCTTGCCATCCCCATCACGTATGCAGTAGCATCTGAGATTCCACTTCAAATACTCCGTTGCGCCAGCAGTCGGCCAGCTTGTGTTTGCTGGGGATCCCTAGATTGCAGAGGAGAATAGCACCTCCAGGACGAATTTCCCGATGGCGGACCTTGTGGTCATAGCGTCATTTGCTACCAGCATTCAGATGAGCTGATGCTTTCTCTGCTAGTTGGTAGGCTCGTTGCAGGCTTTATTGGAGCCATTGTGTGTATTTGAAGTGTGCCCTGTTGGGTACCCCGTCGGTAGATACCCTCAGACATATATACACAGGCAGCCATGCTTTTCGCCCGAACATTAAGAAGTAGGGACTGAATCCTGTAGATTCGTGTCAGGTGCAATTATAGGCGTGCACTAAAGACTCCACATGTTTGCTCCACTCATTCTTCTGAGAGCCCTTTTGAGTGCCAGAGCATATTGAGGAGAGTCCGGTTGAACCACTCCGGCAGAGCATCTCCCTCCAGATGGCAAGGAGTTGTTTGGGAATTGTCGATATTTAATAGCTTTAGCAACTCCTGGATGAGCTTACTTTCAAAGTCTCGCCCTTCATCTGAGTGCAGACGGTTTGGTAGCCCGTAGTGTACGAAGTACCATTCTCATAAGATCTTGGCCACCATAATGGCCTTCTGGTCTTTGATGGGGAAGGCTTGGGCGTAGCAGGTGTAGTGGTCCGTGATCACGATTACGTTCCCAGTGCCCCTCGAGTCTGGCTCAACACATAGGAAATCCATGCATACGAGGTCCAGAGGATCCGAGCTCTTCAGATGGGCCATTGGAGCTGCTGTGGTAGGCAATGTCTGCTGCTGTATACACCTTGAGCATCTACAGCAATGATGCTCTACCGACTCTCTCCTCCTAGGCCAGAAGAACCGGTCTCGTAATAGACCGAAAGTCTTGTCACTCAAAGATGCCCATGGTCATCGAGTAGCGATCATAGGACCATATGCTGTAGGTTCCTAGGTAGAACCAGCTGCCTTCTATCTGGGTGATTATGGTATGGAACCACCCGATAGAGTAGACCCTTGTTGATCTCGAACTTGTCCCATTCGCGCATTATAGACGAGACCACGACTATTTTAAAGTTTGCCTTAAACTAGCCCGGTTACATTCTGGTATGTGCTGGGTATGTGCTGGGCTTGTTTAAGGCAAGTTTAAGGCATTTCTGCATTGACTAATGACCCATAGGATTAACACATCAGGGGTCCCTGGCAGTCCCATTCAGTTTGAATGGGACTGCCAGGGATCTCCGCTGTTAATCTGATGGGCCATTAATCAATGCAGAAATGCTGGGGCTAGTTTAAGGCAAGTTTAAGGCATGTATTCAGAATGTACCTGGGTGTATCTGGGTCTTTTTGGCGATTGCCACTGGTTTGTGTTAGAATAGTCGCAGTCTCTGCTGTATAACAGAAACCTTGTCGGTGGGAGCACGTTTCACCAATGAGTTCTTGTCCTGCTGAATGGCCTGGCAGATTGCTCCAGCCAGGGGATCCCGTATCTGGTACAGTACCAGTTCTTTCCAGGCGATGATTTTGTCTGTGGTGATATTCATGCCATCTGAGTGGCAATAGGCGGCAGGAAGGGCCATGGATTGGCATCCCAGGGAGTCTGCAACCCTCAATTCTGAGAATGCCACTTTGTCCTCCATGATGGTTGTAGTTGAGCACATGGCCAGTATCCCTGGTCCAGGGATTTCTTCCCAGAGGCAGTCGTCCGGTGTGGTACTCAGTCACGGTCTTCTGGACAGAGCATTGGCTCCAATGTTCAGGAGCCCTGGTTTATATTTGAGGGTGAACTGATTACTCGAAAGGGCCGAGAGCCACTGTGGCCTGGGCATCCAGTTTGGCAGACGTCAATATGTACGTCAACAGGTTGTTGTCCATGCGTACTTCAAAGGCAATTTCATACAGGTAGTCGTGGAGTTTATCAACGATCGACGACTTGAGAGGGAAAAATTCCAGCTTGTTGACCTGGTAATTTTGCTCGCTGGGGTCAAGCTACGACTGACGTATGCTACTGGCCGGATGCCAGCTGGGTACTCCTGATGCAAGACCGCACATAGGCCGTTGAAGCTCGTATCCACGTGAAGGATATAGGGCTGCTTGGGATCGGCGTAAGCTAAGACGGGTGCCACTGTTAAGCTCTTCTTTAGGCTAATGAACGCCTTTTCAAAGGTGGACGTCCACTTGTTTTCAAGGGTAGCCTTGCGGAGGTGGCTTCTGATGAGAATCCTCCAGGTATATTTTTAGAAGGTTATTGAGGACCTTGTCCTTACTGGAGTATCCTTCCACAAAGAGATGATAGTACCCACGGAATCGCAAGAAGAAGCATAGCTCCATTACGTTTTCTGGTCTCGGCCAGTTCACCACGGCTTCGAGCTTGGCAGGGTCTGTAGCTGTTCCATCTGCGGACACTGTGTCCCACATAGGTCACAGACGTGCAGCAGAACCGGCATTTGTCCAGAGAAAACTTCAAGCCTTCTTTGCCCAGCCAATCCAGCTCTTTCAGCAGACATTCCTCGTGCTCCTCCAGCGTCTTACCGAAGACGATGATATCATCCTGGTACACTAGGCATTCCCGGGAATTCATATCTCCAATGGTCTTCTCAATCAAATGTTGGAACGTTGCCTTGGGGCATGCGGGTGAATTGATAGAAGCCAAGGGGACATACAAATGCCGTCATCTCTTGGTCTTCGGCACTCATAGGTACCTGGTAGTACCAAGCTCTCAGGTCCAGCACGCTGAACCACTGGTCAGTGCGTTGAGTATCCCTTCGATCCGCAGCAAAGTGTACTGGTCAGGTACCGTGCGGTTGTTCAGGGTCTACACACAAGCGGACCGATCAATTTTTCTTTTATTCCACCTGATCGTGGATGTGTAGGGGCTATGGGATTCCACTCAACTGTATGGTGTGGTGGGTTGTCACGGTGGACCAGAACTTATCAACACTTTTTATATTTTTGGGATTCTCGATTGAACACAACAAGGAGCAAAATAAATTGTGTTTTATTTCCTTTCTAGATAAACACTTAATACATCACTTACTGGGATGGGTAAACAAAATAAATTGTCCTTTGCAAGAAAGTGCAAGAAATGCAGTCTCTGTATAAAGTCCCGTTGGCTAGATCGCAAGTTGCCAATCTAATATCTTTGCCAAATCAAAGAATTTCGTTAAAGTTCATAGGAATTCGTTCGGGAGTCACCAAGGCTAACAAATTCCGAAGTTTGGGGTAAATTCTTGGTTTTGATGGTATTAACCCCTTGCGTACTGGAACCACTACCGCTGTGCTTGAACAAAGTCCTGTGTAAAGTGTAGTCACATCATGAATCGTATCTGGATCACCCTGGGGATAATCCGGTGGGCACAGTTATAGGGTGATCCAGTTAATCCTTAACATGTAAATCGAAGAGTTTGAAGAATTAGGCACTACTTACACCAGGGAACCAGCAAATAAATGATATCCAAGAGATTGCGTACCCATAAAAATGACAAGATTTAATGAATCATCCAAAGACAGCTACATAACGGGGTATGTAAACCCCCTAGGGGGTAATGGTAATGAAGCTTCTTTAATGTAGTTTTTTTTTAATAGTGTGCGGGAGTAGGGGGTCTCTGAGCTGAACCACTTTGATTTATGGCTCAGGGACCCCTGCTTCCAGAGTTACAGGCCCCGTTATGGGGCATCGGATGCCAGTGTCGCCACCATTTTTAAAGCGTCCACGTCACATGACGCGGGACATTTAAATAATGGAGGAGATACCGGCACCCCATATCTGGGCCTGTAACTCTGGAAGCAGCGGGTCTGAAATCAATGCGATTCAACTTAGGAGACACCCTGCTCCAGGCACACTATTAATAAAAATTATATTAAGGCAGCTTCATTACCATAGCGGACAGCCGCTACGGTAATGAATTATTTTTTATTGATATGTGTGTTTTCATACTAGTGTACATGAGCAAAGGGTCTCCTGAGCTGAACCGCATTGGTTTCAGCCTCGGGACCCCCTACTTCAAGAGATAGAGGCCCCGTTATGAGGTGCCGGTATTCCCCTGCAGGATTTAAATCCCCCGGTCACGTGACGAGGGACATTTAAAAGCACAGGGATACCGGCACCCCATAATGGGGCCTGTATCTCATGAAGTAGGGGGTCCCTGAGGCTGAAACCAATTCAGTTCAGAGACCCCCTATATATGTACACTAGTATTAAAATGTACTGTATATGTTTACTGTATGATCGCCTGTAAGAGTCGTACATGGAGACGCAGCTCTTACAGGCTGATTTTTTTTCAATCAGCTATCGTGCTTTAGAATTTTAAGCACGATAGCAAGGGGAAAAACAGCTCGCGCAATCGGACATGGTTTTGCCCGCACATAACCAAATGCGCTTCACTTCTTAGTGAATCCCATCTCTGGCTTCATTTTTTATCGTGGGATTACAAATTTCCCAAACAGGCGCAAAAGCTCAATGCTTAGTGAATCACCTCTTATGAGTGTTTAGTGTTTAATACACATTTTTTTACTGTATAATTAAATAATTTATATAATGTGCTGCACTTTATATAATACTATATCCATTATAAATTATACGTCATTACAACATATTTCACATTTCACTCTAGATTAAATATTAATTTAGCACAGTGCTAAATATACATTGTTGTAGATTGAAATATTTGCACATTTACACAAATAGTATCATGGGTATTACACTTTTATTAGAGCTAATTTTATTTATGCACTTATATAAATAAATAATCACACATTTATTTATATACACTTTATTGTTAACATCATGATTGATATGTATATTTCCACTAGAGATTAGATCCATATTATTGATAGTCATGCATATGTTTGCCTCCGCAACTGAGCAGCTCTTTAAATTTGAAGGACATGTTTTAGTAGTAGCATGTAGCTTTCAGTGACAAATCATGTATTGATACAAATCGGCTTAACACAATGAAATTCTGAAACTCAAAATGGCCTATTCTAGTAGCTTCGATAACGAACTCAATGAGGATTTTGAGCAGATATCGCAACATTTTGCTAGGTAGTTATTCAGAAAGCCTCGATGAGTTGGTCAAATCGTGCGGAGACTGTATCTTTTCACGATTTCTGGCTCCTGGCCAAACACATGGTGCGGGAGCTGACGAAAAGTTCAAACTCGCATGTTGTAGTAGCTCCGATGAGACTATCAGAGCTCTGAAATTGCGAGTTTATCAATGATTTATCTCGCCTGCCCAAGGCTTTAAAAAAATGCATTTTTCCTGCATCAGATTGAAGTTGGGAGTATCCGGAGCTGATACACTTTAATATCAGCTCCGGAGACCCCCGGCATCAATCCGATGCAATAAAAATACATTTACAGGCAGTTTCATTGCCTTAGCAGCTAACCGCTAAGGCAATGAAGGGGTTAACTAACACTTTCAGGTTTATTGTGGGTAGCGGGGGTGGGTGAAGGTGGTATTTGGCCCATGGTGGGTGCTTAAGGACTTGCAGAGGGTTTTGGAAGGAGTAATCCCCTTCATTATCTTATCAGTTAGTACTGCTAAGGTAATGAAAGGGTTAATCCCTCCCGCTACACACCTGGTAGGCATAAACACCCAGCTCTAGCCAAATAATGCCTTCGCCAATCCCCAATACCCACAATAAACACTACAACAAAATACAAAATTTATGCTGGCTGGCTAATGTTTGATTTTATCATGGGCACATTAGCTATTATCCATATCTGCATATTGCAATGTGTTAAAAAAAATTGCCACAGGATTGGTACCGCAGGCCAGCGGGGACTCACATTTTTAAATCATCCGTGTTACGTGACCGAGGGATTTGAATAATGAAGGAGATACCGGCACCCCATATCTGGGCCTGTAACTCAGGCAGCAGGGGGTCCCCGAGGCTGAAATCAATGCAGTTCATCTCAGGAAACACTCTGCTCCCGCACACTATTAATAAAAATTACATTAAAGCAGCTTCATTACCATAGCGAATAGTCGCCACGGTAACAAATTTGTTCAATTTTTTAATTTGGGTTTTAATTCTATTGCATTGTAGAATGGGGTCATTAATTTGAGGGCCCGGGACCCCCTGCTTCCTTAGATACAGGACCCGTTATGGGGTGCCGGTATCTTCTATGCATTTAAATGCCCCTCATCACGTGACCGTGGGAATAAAATGCATCGGTGCCTGTATCTCGGGAAGCAGTGTTCCCCACACCTCAAATCAACGAGGGTCTGCTCCGGAGACCCCCTACTATAATACACTAGTATTACATTTTATATGTAAAAATGTTTATCTCTGGCGAGATTTGCGCACGGAGTGGCGGCTTTCTGTCTGCAGCAGAAAGAAATCATTGGGTGAGCCCTTTTCAGAGAGGCAATCATCACGTCGCTGGCTACTCGCCAGTTTTGTAAATGTTGCTATCACAGGTATTCTGGGCTTTCTGCATACCATGATAGCAAACCTATATTAACAGGGGATTTAAACAGGCCAGCGATTTTTCGGCGCTTAGTGCATAGGCCCCTATGTAAAAATTAACTATACATTATAACATCTCAGTGACTTTACAAATCTCTTTTCTTCTGTTACACAGAATATTTTCTGCAAACACCATATGAATATTAATTTTGTTTTTTTCTCACTTAACCAATGTGGTAATCAAAATTCTGCCTGTAGCAGGGAATTTAATTTAATTACTGTTTGATTAGTTGAAATCCACAGAAGAAAAGTGTCAAACTAACAGCCTTCTGAGATGTGTATAACAGAATAGCAAATAAAAGCTGAATAAACATGAAAAAGCAATAAGAGAAGGTAGTTGAAGGAAGATAAACTTTAGGCTTAGGGGCTCATAGAACAGCTTTTTTTTCTCTGACTTGATAAAGTCACATAATTCTATGCAATTGCAAGAAATATGCTTTGCAAATGCTTGAATATTGATGTTGTTATGAATGGCTTATTTGATTTTTGTATGATAATAAAAAAGTAAATTTTGTACCTTAGTGATTGGATCAAATAAACTTCATCCTTTTAATATCTTCTTCTTTTTTTTTTTTTATTGCAGATGGATGTACAACACACAACTTTTGGAAGATCTATGTATCCGAGATCTAAACTATCATGTGCTTCTGTCCATAAAGTCTTAAGCCAGTGCTTAATAAGTATTTCTTTTTGTCTGTATTACAACACTATAAACAGACCTGTGTACAATGGATATAAAATGTAAAACTCAAAAGAAATAACACGAGTCTCATCCATGCCTGTTCTTCACTTTGAATTCACATGTCTTTTTTTTGGACAAATTATTGTCATGAATTGGTTAATTACAAAAAGAGTCTTAAATATCTTTGTCAATTTATCTCTTGAAACCTTCAGAAATGTACAGGAAAATGTTTTGGAAGAAAAGAGGAGAACATCTACTATGTACAATATAATTCAAAATGCTTGCTAGCATTCTCGCTTCTTTAGAATAGTTTTTGGTGTTTCATCAACTTTGGGGCAGACTTATTGACAGCCACCCAACCTCCCAAAGAGTACCACAACCTTTCTGGTTTCACTCCTGTCCCTCCATGTCAGCACATAATATGAGGGAATGTCCCAAAGCAGTTCCCCCTGATGATAGGGTTGAGCAAACTATAATGAAACAGCTTCCTGGAGGACCTTCCTCCCAAATGCTGCTTCTGATGATCAGAGACATCTATCTGATAATGTTTTGCAAAAGTATGCAAGCTGACCATATAGCAGCAAAATGATTCTGCTGATGGACCCTGTTTCACTGCCCAAGATGTTACATAATTATATAGTAGATGAAGTTGAAAAAAGACATGCGTCCATCAAGTTCAACTTACTGTTATAAGAGATCTGTCTGAATAACCAAGATGGCTGCCCACAGGAAGTGACCTAACACCCTCAATGATACATCAGTGACCATCTTGCTTTATGGCAATTAATTTCAATAGTTCCTTACAGGAAGTCAGCCTCTCTTTGGCTTTCATTGCCAGCAGCTACCTCTGGCCTTTCAGCAGCTGCCTCTGGCCGCTGGCAGTTGCTCGCGAATCTGTTTAAGCTCTTCCGTTGCCTCTGTATTACCTGAGCTTGACCTCTGCCAGGACCTGACCATCCTTGCCTGCCGCCTGCCTCGACCTCTGGACTGGACCTGACCACCTTTCCCTGTTCCTGAGCCGTTCCTGTGGCTTGCCTGTACCTATTGCTTGCCTGTTCTTTTCAATTTCCTGTTGTCAACCTCGGATTTGAACTTGACTACCCTTGCATCTCAGGTCCCATATCCCAGGCCAAGGTCAGTTTACTACTCCCTACCTCTGCCCTGCGGTCCGTATCCTGACATGCAGTCAGCAGTGTTACAACTGTATGCTAAATTTAGATGACAGATACTTTAGCTATATCCGTACTTACAGTATATTGATCCAGAGGAAGGCAAACAAAAAACCCCAGTGAAATATCATCCAATGATATCTCATAAGGGGAAAAATAAATTCCTTCCTGACTTCAAGAATTGGCAATCAAATTACTCCCTGGATCAACATCCTGCCCATGTATACTTATTTGGTATATCCCTGTATACCTTTCCTTTCTAAAAAGATGCCCAACATTTTCTTGAACAAATCTATTGTATCTGCCATCACAGTTTCCATGGGTAATGAATTCCACATTTTAACTGCCCCTACTGTACAGAACCCTTTCCTTTGTTGCTGGTGAAATCTTCTTTCCTCCAACTTTAAAGGGATGACCCTGTGTCCTTTGTACTGCCTTTGGGATGAATAGTTCTTTTGAAAGCTTCTTGTACTGTCCCCAATATATATTTGTATATAGTTATCATATCCCCTCTTAGACGCTTCTTTTCTAATGTAAATAAATCTAATTTAGCTAGCCTCTCCTCATAAGTCAGATTTTCCATCTCTTTATTAATTTGGTGGTTCTTCTCTGAACTCTCTCTAGTTCCATCATGTCTTTAAGAAGTGGTGCCCAAAATTGTACTCCATATTCAAGGTGTGGTCTTACTAATGCTTTATAAAGGGACATAATTATGTTTACTTCCCTTCCATCCATTGCCTGTTTAATGCAAGATAAGATCTTGTTTGCCTTTGCAGCTACTGCATGACTTTGGGCACTATTGCTAAGCCTGCTGTCTACAAGCACTCCTAAATCTTCTCCATCAAGGATTTCCCCAATGACATTTTCATCAGGTCTATAATCCATGGTCTTCTTGGCCATGTAGGACCAATCACAATCCCTCTAGTCTTTGATCCTTTTCTAGAGTCTTCTGGATCAGTGGTATTGGTGGAAACATGTAGACTAGTGGATAATTCCAATACAATGCTAGGGCATCTACTCTGTCTCTGCATCCAAAAAAATCTGCCTTTTGTGTTGACTCTCATTGGTTTTTTAAGTGATGTGTAAAGTGAAGTAGAGCCTTTAGTATTACCCTAGTTTCAGTATGTTTATCGGAAGTCTTGTCTCCAAGACTGACCATCTTTCTTGTACGAACTATTCTTGCTCCATCCTGAAGAGTTTGTGACCATAGACAGTAGGACGCATTTTCTGGGTATCAGTGATCGACCTCTGGAGACATTTGGAACCAACTCCCACCATCTCAGGGAGAAACATGTTTTGGGAGTAAAATATATATTTTGCAGGTATTGAGTCCCTGTTCCAGGTGGATAACAGCTTGTGATGCAGCTGTCTTAGGTAGAATAGGTGACAGGGCATCAGTTCTACAGCTGCCACCATCTTTTCCAGCAGTGTCATATATTGCTCAACTGTGTGGAAACTGAATAAACACATGCTTTTTACCCTCTGTATAATGTCCTCCATCTTGTTTTATGGCAACAACACCTTGGCGGACTCTGTATTGAAGATCATCGCTAAATATCTGAGACATTGGGAAGGGAATTAGCTCGCTCTTCTTGTAGTTGATCAGCCAACCCTACTTCTTCATGGCCTGTTTTACTATGTGTATATGAAGAACCTGTAAGGAAAGAAATACAGAGCATGACCTCTCATAATGTAAAATTGTACAAATATAATTATGAATTATAAAGTGGTAAAATATGCACGTACAGCAAGGATCAATTCGTTTGGCAGGGCATGTTTAGCGTACATGTTACCAGACGGATTTGTTACAACAACTGAGCGGTAAGTATCAGCTGTTCCCACGGATTTCCACTCCACTCACTGCCAAAGTTCTTGAATCAGGCTGAATAGGGCTCCGGTGAAGACACTCAATCCTGGGAACTGATGAAGTTAGTTAATCTATTGAAACGCATAGGAGTGGACAGCATTGTTGGCAAGTAATTTTCCCCTCTATACTACTGGAGCTTATTCGGCACTGTTTCTGAGGCAGCGCGGGTTGGTCGTTTACACGGCTCAACCCTGTGAAGTCAGTGTGCTGCATAGTGGCACCATGGAGCCGTAGCTTACTTTGTGGGTCTCTCGCAGAGCCAGTAGTTTTGGGGTAGTATTGATTTGTTCTGCTGTATTGCTGGACCATTACATGGACTGCCGCTGTAAGGGAATATACATCTGTGAATCTACAATCAAGCAGACGTGTTCCAGGATTGAGTGTCTTCACCGGAGCCCCATTCAGCCTGATTCAAAACTTTGGCAGTGACTAAAGTGGAAGTCCGTGGGAACAGCTGGTACTTAAAAGATAGCTTTGTTACAACAACTGAGCGGTAACATGCCCAACTAATTGATCCTGGCTGTATGTGCATATTTTACATAATTATATTTGTACAAATTTACACTATTAGAGGTCGCCATAGAGTCATGTCGTTGGAACAAAGGTAAGTTAAGACATTACAGAGGCCTCATGCGATCTCCGACATTTATTTTTCTTACAAATGATAGAACTGCACAGAACATACTGTCAGGGGCAAGCAAGATCTGTGGCTTCTTAAATCATTCTAAGAATTATTCTAAGATCTGTCTGGCAGCAGGTAAGGGACATTACAGAGGCTTCATGCCTCTACCGGCATTTAATTTAAATGCCTTGGGAAAGGACACAGAGCCTCTGTAACAGCCGTGCCCCCCTACCAAATCTTGCGCCCCCCAGTTTGCGCACCCCTGTTCTACAGTACAGCAGCAACAAGCAATATTCAGTTACACATCATCTCATGATGTAGGAGAAGGGAGAATGGACTTTCTTCACTCCATCCCAGTGGAAAGTCATGGCCCATGTGTGTGAAGCATTACAACATTTTGAAGTAGCCACACAGGATGTGAGTTTATCCAGCTACTGAAACAAAAAGCTAGGGAACCAGAAGGATCAATTTACCAACAACCTAGAACCTGCTGCCCTCCATAAGGACAATACATTTATACATGCTACAATTCTACATTAAGGATTTAAAAAACAAACTGTTGTCCGCTTTGCGAAAAGGTGCATGCATCAATGACTATAAAGAATGACATTGTCTGATAAAATGCAAGACTTGTTGATACTTTTAGAGGCTGCACTACCCAGCCTTTCTGCTTCTCTACCTGCTACAGCTGTTTCACCTCCATGTTCTTGTGCCAGTTAACAACAAGCTAAACAACAGCTCCAATTTTAAACTAAAAACACTATGATATCATACCACATCTGGCCAGGCTTTGAGGGAAATAGTGCTGGTGGTGCTTCTGAGGCCTACTCCATTGCCCATATGATAGAGAACTATTTTAAAGATAAAATGAGCTTCAACATCAGGGACAATCCGTATACTTACTACGTTAAACAAAAGGAAATTCCCTTGTTAGTGTTGCTGTGCCCAATTTACAGTTAGCTGTCCACTTTCCAGTGTCTACTATGAAAGAATATTTAGCACTGCTAGCAGCATTGTTAGCCAGTATCGCAAGAGGCTGTTGCACCAAAATGTGAAAAATCGGATATTTATTGAAATTAACCAATCTCTTCGATGAAGAAATGTCTGAGCTTTACGATTCCAGAAGGGATGAGTTTATCATTTTCAGTGATGATTATCAGATGTAAAATTAAGATGATGAGCATGAGGATATGTTAAGAGAAACCCCCTCCCCAGCCTTGCTGACAAACAGTAGTAATGTTTTTTTGTTTTGTTTTTTAATCTTGGGTTGTTTGTCGCAAATCTTTTTTTTAATTATTTTAGCTCATTTAGTTAAATTGTTTAGTTTTCTAAAAAAAAACAACAACAAAAAACAAATGTATACTTCTTTTATTTTAAACACAGTTTGTGTCAATTTTCAAGCTACATTATTAAGATCTAAAAAACTACATGTATTCCTATTTCCCTGTTTGCAGCATCTTTCCCGATGGGTTACTTAGTGGGATTGAGAGAGGAGTAACTTTAGCAAACACAACAGGGAATACTGATAATGTCTACATCTCCCATGCCCTGAAGAGCCCAGATTACAATAGGTACCTGAAGATTTTACCTGTACCCTTAAATATTGCACTCGCAAGAAGGAGAAACACTGCCTGGGCCCTGGCGAGTTATTTAAATACTTTGAAACGCAACCACACACATACTGTGTGGATTCACGCAGCATAGCGTCAGCTTACTCTGTGGCTTTGGACATTGTTAGTTCCCTGCCTGTTCTCGTGCCTATACACATTTGGGGATTTTATCATGCATTGTGTATGCATTTTTATGGTGTCTCGTCGTTTTTAACATTATTGATTAAAAGTTTTTTATTTTCATGGTATTAAAAAATACTTTACTGACTTAGAACACCATATGAGTATACAAGCAAGGATTTGGTGGGAGGTTACTAGCCTCAACATCTATGCATTGGCAGGACTTGTTCCAAGAGGTTTAAGGGTATACCTTTCCCCTTCACATCTTATCAATGATACACAATTTATAAAAGAGTGGGAAAGTACTCTCCTTAAATGCTCTAGTGATTTGATCTCTCTACTCATTTCATATGAGACCAAACGACTAGATGAGATCAACACTGAGATTAACACATTATTGACTAATGTTGATACATGGCGAGAGCACACTGACTTCGTAGACTATGAAAAACGTCTAAAAGGTCAGATAGACAAATTAACAGCCGATATTAAAGCGAGAAAACAACGCAAGTTCTCCAGGGACACCACAGACTATGAAACTAATACAATTTTTCCTACAAAAAGAAACGTGAGAAACTAAGAAAAGACAAAAAAGGGACTGAATCAACCATTGATTGTGAGACGTCAGCTAGTGAGGCTGAATCAGACTCAGCACAGAACAGGGAACAAACCCACCAAAGGTTTACTCCTCTCCCACTGCCCTCCTTCCCATCTACATCTAACGCTCCAGTAAGCCAGACGTTTTTAGGCCTTTCTGGTCCAGACTACATTCCCCCAGGACACGAAAGACCAGGAGGGGGGCAGGCTCTAAAGTTAAGGGACAGAGCAGTTTGGGGTTACAAGGACCAGGGGATGAGGAGACCTTACAGACGCAGCCGATACCACCGTCACAGGTAATAAACCTTTCGGTTAAATCACTCACTGCTGAACATATTGGGGTCCTCTCCAGAGGATTGACATTTTGCCCCACTAATCAGGCTGACATTTTTGAGAACATAAAGGACCTTAACCTTTTTGCCCGAAAACTGTCCCTTCACGTTTTCCTTAAACGTAGACAAAGACTTTCAAGCATGAAAACACCGTTAGAGAATTTTGATACAAGAGACTTTGCTCTTCTTGAAGTATTACAAGAACTTGAACAAGAAAACACTAGAAACCCTGGTGAGGGACCATTCACACAACTGCATAACAAATCAAGATTTACACCATCACTGCAAACGTGTACAAACGTGGATGTCTTTACTCAGTTAGTAGTCAATGATTTCATCAATTTGACAAATAATTCCAAAAACTTCAACCTAAACTTTAAGGAGTACCAAGCTCTCAAAGATCTTGAGAATGATGATACCATCACAATAAAACCATCAGACAAAGGTGATAACGTGGTAATCTTGGATACATCTTCCTATGTGAAAGAATGTATCAGGCTACTTTCTGATAAACACTGTTATAAAGTACTATCATCAGACCCAACTGACATCTTCCTTACTGAATTATCCGCCATTCTTAAATCTGGCTTGGAAAATAAGGTGATCACAAAATCAGAATCTGAGTTTATCTATATCAAACATCCTCCACTGGCTACGTTTTACCACCTTCCAAAAGTACACAAAGGCTCCTACCCTCCACCAGGCAGGCCCATAGTGTCCGGCATTGGAAATCTTACTTCCAACGCGAGTATCTATCTCGATACCTTTCTACGCCCCTTTGTGGAATCCCTTCCGTCGCACCTTAGGGACACTAAGGCAGCTTTGTTGCGACTGGAGGATGTTACTGTGGACAAAGACACCCTATTAGTAGGGATTGATGTAGAGAGTCTATACACAAGTATACCTCATTCATCTGGACTTAAAGCTGTGGAACATTTTCTCTGGGCTAGAGACACCCATGCACGGGCACATAATGATTTTGTTTTGCAGTTATTGAATTTTGTCTTGACCAAAAATTTCTTTTTATTTAACTCAAAGATCTACCACCAAATTCAAGGTACCGCCATGGGCACCGCGTGTGCTCCCACCTATGCCAATCTCTATCTGGGCTGGTGGGAGGAAACCGGGGTGTTCATGGAGGATTATTCTATGTACACAGATCACATAGATCTCTGGTCACGGTACATTGATGACGTGCTGGTACTGTGGAACGGCACAGAGAAACTCTTGGTCGAGTTCATGGATAAACTGAATCATAACACGCATAATTTAAAACTCACATACGACATACAAAAGGTCAGTATTAATTTTCTGGATATTAAAATCTCGAAACAACTGGATGGTCGACTAGAGTCAACCATTAACCGTAAACCCACGGCAAGAAATAGACTTTTAAAAGCAGACAGTCACCATCCAAAATCACTTATTAACAATATCCCTACAGGACAATTTCTACGCCTTAAGCGCAACTGCTCTAGTTTGAGTGAGTTTAAGATTCAGTCTAAAGACCTCACAAAGCGATTTTTGGACAGAGGATACTCCAAAACAATAGTGAAAAAAGCTTATCATAGATCATTAAACACACCTAGGCCTAACCTACTTACTGATCGTATTAGATTTACTGACAACAAATCTCAAACCATACACTTTATTGGCACCTACTGCAACCAATGGCAGTCTATTCACCAAATCCTAACCAAGCACTGGCACATCTTGCTTCAAGATGAGGATTTGGCCAATATATTACAAACAACACCTAATATGACTAGCCGCAGAGCACGCAATCTTCGCGATCGCCTGGTCAAAAGTCATTTCCAAACTAGACCTTCACGCACATGGTTGGGTAACAAACCCAATGGGGCATACACTTGCGGATGCTGCAAGGCCTGCCCATCTATCAGAGTCACCAAAACGTTCACGGATTCAACGTTACATCAAACCTATACCATCAAAGATTTCATAAATTGTCTTACCACAGGAGTTGTATATCTCATCAAATGCTCCTGTGGTAAACAATACGTTGGTGAAACTCATAGGGCATTCAAGGTGCGCATTTTAGAACACCTTGGTTCCATCAGGAATAAACTTGATACACCAGTTGCCAGGCACATAAATGATGAACATCAGGGGGACTCATCCAATCTTGGTTTTATTGGTGTAGCTCATGTACCCTGGGGACCACGCAAGGGCAACTGGGACATGAAACTACGCCAATGCGAATGCCGATGGATACATGCATTAAAGACACTGGCACCACATGGCCTTAATGAAGGTTTTATTTTTTCCTCGTTTCTGTAAATGGGGTTAGAGGGATCCAGGTATATAGGATTTAGTAACATCAGCTTTGTAGGAGCCGTTTTGACTTTTTAGGCGGCTTCGCCTAGAGTAGCCCAATCCTACACTATACACACATATATATATATATATATATATATATATATATATATATATATATATATATATATATATATATAATGAGCATTCTTGCTTATTGTGCCTTTTTTACCTTGTGTCTACCTTACTCAGGTTATTTATGTGTGCCTGAGCTGATGTACTTTATTGGTCTATACGAATACATCACTTCTATTCTGGTATTTCTAAACTGACTTACTGCTATATGTCAGTTACCAATGTGCACATGCTTCTAATAGAGCCATTATGGTAATCATTTGTGTGTCCTTGTCCTATCCCTCCCCTTCCCTTGCCCCCTCCCACCCCATCTCCCCCCCTTCCCCTCCCTCCCATTGATTCCTTTACTGTTATGTCAGGACTTATGTGTTCCCTATGATGCGAGTACATGACTTTCTCGCATCCGTTGTCCGCCCCTCCCCTCCAGGGAGGTGTATATAAGGTCTAACTATACCATGTTTGTTACTCCTCCCCCTTGAGAAAGCGCGCTGTGACGCGCGAAACGTACGTCGGGGTACGCGTGACATCATTACGCTGACGTCCACGCGGCTTGTGGGAGTAGGCACGATCAGCTCCGGTCACTTCCTGGAACTTCAGCTGTCGGCACGCTAGCGAGCCAAATCAGGTTGTATACTACCTCACGGAGGGTCTTCTTATACTCCATTACTTTACTGCAGCGGACCATTTATTATTTAAATACTTTGGAACGCAACCACACACATACTGTGTGGATTCACGCAGCGTAGCGTCAGCTTACTCTGTGGCTTTGGACATTGTTAGTTCCCTGCCTGTTCTCGTGCCTATACACATTTGGGGATTTTATCATGCATTGTGTATGCATTTTTATGGTGTCTCGTTGTTTTTAACATTATTGATTAAAAGTTTTTTCTTTTCATTTGAGTGTGACCTTTGCGGCTTACCCTATTTATGGAATAGGCTATTTAGTGGCCTCCTAATAGATGACATTGTTCCTATAATGTCACCTACCTAGAGTGCAATTACAGGGGGCTTTATGTAATCATCTGATTATTTGTGTGTTATGGCCTGGACCATAGCAGAAGGAATGCCAGGGCTAAGACCTGGACCTTGGGGAGGAGGCTACAGAGGGGTCCAGGACTCAGCCCAACTCAACGTTGCCTCTTGGTCAACACAAAGTCACCGACAGAGGGAAATGGCAGGGTCCAAATCTTAAACATGGCTTAAGCCCCAAGTGGGTGGAGAATGGTGGGGCTCAGGACTGAGACATGGCCTGGGCTACAGAAAGAGTAATGGGGAGACCAGAATACAGACCTGGTCTGTCCCGGTGAGAGGGGGCTTAAGAAGGTGAATGGGTCTAGGAGTCATCTCAACATTGTCTTTTTGCCCCCCTAAGGTCACAGACAGGGAGGGAATGACAGGGCCATTTTAGCAATTCAAAGTCACAGACAGGGGGAAAATTGCAGGGCCCAGAATTTACGTGTGACCTGGACCCTAAGTGGTGGAGGAATGGTGGGGCCTAGAACTGAAAGATGGTCATGATCCTATTGGCCTGTCGACTGGTGAAGGGGAAGAGGGGGAAATTATTAACCAAATCTGCAAATTAAATTAAAATCCTGTAAATTAATTTAAACAAAATCCTGATTTACATAAAATACTGCATATTGGTTACAATGTCGTGTCTTCAGTGTCTTCAGTGAAGCTACATTGAAATTCGTTTCTCAATTCTTTTTATGATTGTACTTATTTTTATTTGAAGAATGTGTATGCTTTATTGTGTTATTTTACCATTGTATTGCTTATTTTGAGCTATATTATTCTAAAAATCGAAAATCAAAACCAGACTGCTAGAGTTTTTGCAAAACCAAATCGCCAGTATAAATGCCCACCTTTACTGTTTTCACCATAATGTTTCACAGTTTTGCATTGGGGAGTTTTTGATGACTCCCCCCTAGTCTCATAAAGTGTGCTATAATACGTGAATTAAACTTCACAAACGAACTAAACCTCCCATCTACTGGCAATAATTCACAGTTCTGATTAATAAATGTTATGTCTGTATGAAATTGAATGTCTTTGAACCAATTTTGTCACTCCAAGAAGATTTCCCAAAGTGAAAATTACAGAGTGAATTAATCTCAGAGTCTCTTTGTTATCACAGTGAAGCATTGCAGTTTAAATTGGAAAATGTTAAAAATTGGGCAAAAAATGTTCATTTTGTACTGCAAATAATGATTGACTGGATCTCACGTTTGTACTAGATCAGTGAAAGTGTCTCACCTTTTAAAGTTTAAGTATAATGTAAGTTTCTTGTAAAAGCCAAGATGTTACTAAGAAACTTGAACATTTAATATACTGTATCTATTGCTAGGGAAAAGTTAGTCCTCACAGTATATAATGAGGAGAGAACTAAATGCATCCAAATAGTATAATATTGGCTCTGATCTGTTACAATCCTTATGAAATTCTGCTACTTTAAGACTTAAAAAAACAAACATTTTAACCAAAACAATGACCAACATACTGTACCATACTAGTGAGATCACACTAACAAGTTTAGCTGCACAGAAAGAAATTAACGCTTACAAAAGTAGGAAATTATTTTGAATGCACAGTGATGAATACCAGTATAGAGTGATTTCCTGATCTTTCACTGCTTACCTGACGTAAATGAATAATTACTAAAAAAAAAATAAAGAAAACCACAAGTGTTCATTGTGCTATTATTCTTTCCTTCAATGAACTCAATTGAAAAGACCTATTTGGTCACAGTATAATGTGTTTGAACCTCACTCGTCTTTAGACTTTGAATTACCCTTCAGTGAGGCCTCTCAATGTTTTAGATGTATATAAAATGACAACATGGTAATTATTTCTGGACAGTTCTACTAACAAATTTATAAGGTTAACACATAATATCAAATGTAGGGTTTAAAAGGCAGGTATATAAGGCAGTTTATTTCCATCAGGAAGTCAGAATAGTTATTGATTATGCCATTCGAGGTATACTACTAAGATATTTCAGATGCCACTGAAATTAACAAATTAATTAAAAAAATCTCTTTGACATGAACTGTACAGAAGGGAAATCACTTAGACTTATAAAGAGATACTGTATGGAGTCCTACTGAAAAGCGAGGTATTATACTGTAGTATAAATGACAGGTTTTTCAAAAACGAATCTATGAAAAAAGAATATTATGGGGTATATGCAGAGAGCTCCGATAAGACCGTTTTCGTCAGCTTCTCGCCAAAAGTGCCTACCGCGATTCAGTAAACTCCAAGAAGCCGGCGTAAAATTCGAGATTCGCCATTTTCTGGGGCGGAAAAAAAAAATTCGCCAAACGCGCTGTTCGCCAGTTTCTGAAACTCGTGGTATTTTACAAGCCCCAATCAGCTTCTCGCAGCTATTCGCCACTCAAAAATTGAGAATTTATCTCCAAAACGCCTTGTCAAAAAGTTGGCAAGTTGGTGGGGAGAAGCTGGCGAGATGTGCTGAGACGGGACATAGAAAAAAAATGCCTTTCTCCTGCATCGGATTGATGCCGGGGTCTCTGGAGCTGATACCCATTAATAACAGCACCGGAGACCCCCGGCATAAATCCGGTGCAGGGAAAATGCATTTACAGCCCACTTCATTACCTTAGCGGCTAACCGCTAAGGCAATGAAGGGGTTAACCACCCGTGCCAGGCTTATTGTGGGTAGCGGGGTTGGGTGAAGGGGGTATTTGGCCTTTAGAGGTTTAGGCCTTGCGGGGGGGCTGCGGGTGGACTTAACCCCTTCATTTCCTTAGCGGTTAATACCGCTAAGGTAATGAAAGGGTTAACCCCTCCCGCTACCCACCTTCAAGGCCTAAACACCCACCCTTGGGGATAATACCTCCTTCACCCACCCCCGCTACCCACAATAAAAACAATACACACTACAGCCCCACTACCCATCTCCTAGACCCTCAATAAACATTACTATATTAAATACACCCCCCAAAATCACATATACCCCCCTAACATACAGTACATTATGTTGGCTCAGTACAGTAGAGTAATTAAGGGGTTAACCCACCCTCAACACTACCCACCCGTGTGGCCTAACCACCCACTCTTGGGGACAATAAACCCTTCGCCCAGCCCCACTTCCCACAATAAAAACACTACACAGAACAGCCCCACTACCCACCTGCTAGGCCCCACAATAAACATTACCATATTTAATAAACAATACACATCCCACCCACACCCTGTGCCTTCCCATAAAAACATTATTTATTATTTTACATACAGGCTTAATACCCCAGGCCGACGGTAGTACCCGGTGGTCCCGATAGGTGTCCTAGACACCCAGTGCATCCCGGGAAGTGCCCATGGGTGTCTGGGAGTCTCTGTGTGGTCCCCGCTAGGTGCTGTTGGCCTCCAGGTGGTCCCTGTGGGTCAGCGTGGGCCCCAATTGGGCCCACGGGTGGTTCCCATGGGGTTCTGGGGGCCCTTGGGTGGTTCCCAGGGGGGTCTGGGGCCCTTGGGTGGTCCCTGTGGGTCTGCGGGCCCCCAGTTATTCCCCGCAGGTGTCCCCGTAGGTGATACCCGTGGGCGTCCGGGAGTCCTCAGGTGGTCTCCATAGGTCCCCGCAGACCTAAGGTACCAACCCTGTGTGTAAAAAAATAAAACATGTCCTACATTTAAATAAATCAACCCCCACCAGCACCACCACATACATACAGTACAGTAATGTGCAAAATAACTATTATCCAGATATGGATAATAGATTATTTGCCCATTATTAAACACATTAACCAGCATAAATAAAGTAAATAAATACAGTTCTACTTACCACAGTCAATATTATGGGCGTCCGCGTCAGGATACTGCAGGTCCCTGTCCTCCGTTGCCAGAAAAAAACATAGCAAATACAATCAAATGTCCCCTAGCCCCTTAATTACCTTATTGGTTAATAACCATGAAAGTAATTAAGGGGTTAACCCATTCTGCCTCGATACCCACCCATGAGGCCTAACCACCCTTCCCAGGCAACTACCCCCACCCTTCACCCTTTCATTTGTACAGTGGCTTCATCATGCCCATATATAATATATATATAATATGGGCATGCGTATCCAATATACAAATAAATAGTTAAGGATTACCAAAACATGGCCAAATAAAAACATCACATAGCTACAAACACAGGACATTGCACAATAAAATCATCACATTGCCAAATAAAAAACAAAGCACATTGCTAAATAAAATATAGCACATCTCAAAATAAAACACAGCGCATAGCCAAATAAATGTATAACAAATACCAATCAAACTATTGAATGGTACAGTGGGTACATGATGCAAATAATATGTGCTTCATGTAACACTATGCCACTCAATGATCAAACTAAAAGAAACAATTACAAACTCGATCCAATGACATCAAAACAATAAGAAATTAAAAACAAAGGAAGTAGTAAACAGAAATACATTACCATCAATTAATCCAATCCAAAATTAAATTACACAATTCACTATTAAAAAAACAAAACAAAACCATAATGAAATACATGAAAGCTCAAAGTATGCTTTTTTTAGGTTGGTACTGTATTGGCATTTTTATTAATTCAAATGTACAGTAATGTTTTTTTATTTGATGCATGGATTTTTTTTTTTTTTGAAGGTTGCTAATTGAGTGTCAGACCATGCCCCCAGGGCATTGGTGTGGTACTGTGCCAAACAATTGGTTTACTGTCTTTTTTTGTGTTATGGTTGGCAATGCAAAGTGGTTTTTATTTGATGCATGTACTGTATTAATTTTTTTGCAGGTTGCCCATTGCCTGGCATAGCGGCAGCCCATGCTCACAGGGCATGGGTGTGCCACTGTGCCAATCAATTGTTTTTTTGGCATTTTTAGAATTAAAATTGAATGTGTTTTAAATTTGAGGCTTGTTTTGTTGATTGGCAGGTTGTATTTTGTCTGGCATGGTCGCAGCTCATGCCCACAGGGCATGGGTTTGCCACCGTGCCAATAAATTGTTTTTTGGGGGCATTATTAGGATTAAAATTGACTGTGTTTTTAATTTGAGGATTATTTTGGTGATTGGCAGGCTGCATATTGCCTGACATTGTGGCAGCTTATGGTGTGCCACCATGCCAATCAATTGGGGTTTTATTGGCATTATTAGGATTAAAATTGAATGTGTTTTTAATTTGAGGATTGTTTTGGTGATTGGCAGGTTTTCTTTAGCCTGGCATAGTTCATGCCCACAGGGCCTGGGTGTGCCACCATGCCAATCAATTTTCTTTACCATTTGTAATGGGTTTTTATTTTCTATGTAATACTGTGTTTTATTTTGGACCTGGTTTTATTTATTTTTTTAGCTTGACTATTTATTGCTATATGAGGACAAGGACGGTGATGATAATGAGGACAGCCTTCATTTGGCAGGGGTAAGTGCAAGTTTTATTTACTTTATGCTGCTGATTTATGTTTTATTTTAAATGGGCAAATGTACTATTATCCATATCTGGATAATAGTAATTTTGACCATTACTGTACTGTATGTTTTAGGAGGGTTGCTGGGGTACAAGGGATGGGTTGTGTATTGGTACAGTTGGTAATACGTATTTTAATGTGTATTGTGAGTAGAGGGACTGAGTGAAGGGTTAGTTACCACAGGGTGTGTGGTCAGGCCTCTGTGGGTAGTGAGGGGGTTAACTGTTTAATTACCATAGCGGTTACTAATACTAAGGTAATTAAGGGGATAACCCCTCCCAATACACACCTGAGAGACCTAACCACACATCCTGGAGCTATTGCCCACTTCACTCACACCCTCTGCCCCCAATAAACCTGGTAGTCTGACTTAACCCCTTCATTGCCTTAGCGGTTAACCGCTAAAGTAATGAAGCTGCTTACATTTTATTTTTATTCATAGTGTGTGTGAGCACGGGGTCTCCTGAGCTGAACATTTGATTTCAGCCTTGGGGACACCCTGCTTCCCGAGATACAGGCCCCGTTATGGGGTGCCGGTATCCCCGCAATGCTAAAATCCTCTGCATCACATGACCGGAGGCCTTTAGCATGGTGGGGATACCGGCACCCCATAACAGGGCCTGTATCTGGGAAAGCAGGGGGTCCCCAAGGCTGAAATCAAGTTTGTTCAGCTTAGGAGACCCCCTGCTCACACACACTATGAATAAAAATAAAATGTAAGCAGCTTCATTACCTTAGCAGCTATCCACTACGGTAATGATATTTTCTTTGGCGGTGGATGTGTTTGATACTAGTGTGCGGGAGCAGGGGATCTGAGCTGAACAAAGTTGATTTCAGCCTCGGGTACCCCCTACTTCCCAAGTTACAGGCCCCATTATGGAATGCCGGTATCTCCTGCAATGTTAAAATCGCACGGTCACGTGACCCACAGGATTTTTAAATGGCGGGATACCGGCACCCCATAATGGGGTCTGTAACTCGGGAAGTAGGGGGCCCCCGGACCTGAAATCAATGCAGTCCAGCTCTGGAGACCCCCTGCTACAATATTGTAGTGTTAAAATTAAACGAAACCACCGCAATCACCTGTTAGAGGGGCGCAAGTAGAGTGACTGATTCAGCCTAGCTTACTGCGCGTCTCTTAAAGACAGGTAGACCCCGGTAGGATTAACACAGCATGGACCCCTGCTGTGTTAATCCGATGGGCCATTTACAAGTGTACAAGTAGAGATTAACCACTAATAGCTCCAAGATTATCCTCAACGATATGCTTTAGCTTCTTATCCCATATTACGTTGCTCATGCAATATATAGTATAGTGAATATGGGTCTATTCAACAGTTTGAAATTCAGGTATATAGAATATCCTATACCATCACGATGGTTGCATAATGGAGATGAGGATTAACAGAGTTTGCAATGGAGTATTAATGGACGATTGATGAGGAAATATGCACTACAGAGAAGAAGTGAATTACTTCTGAAGCCCCCGATCCACATGGAAGACATGCCTCTGTCTCTGTTTCATCGCAGTTCAGCATGGAGCTGCTTGAAGTCAAACACTCTAGAAAAATACAGTGCGCGTTGTCCCTTAACTCCTATCTCTTCATAGTCAATGGACTTCTCCCTGCAGCGCCCAATCTCCCGTGATCAGCGGGGCAATTTCCAAACACAAACACATATAAAGGGGCGCATAGGAGAGAGAACAAAAACAAAATCAGTCAATTTAAAATACCAAGTCATTTTACGAAGTTAAACACCGTCTCCTCTTGAACCGGATGGTGCGTGTCAAGTGTGCCGGAGCCTGCAAAGATGTTGAGCATCAGTCCAATCGGAACGCAATATGCACAAAAATGACTGAAGATTGGTTGAACAGTGACCCAGCAAGAGAGCAATAATCAACTCACCAAGTAATTTAAAAATGAAAAAAGTTTATTAGGTTACATATTAAAAAACAAAAGACGTATTAGGGACAAAACAGGGAAAACTCTCCTCCCACGCGTTTCACGCTAAACAGTGCTTTCTCAAAGAGTCTACCTGAGCAGGAACAAAGGTAAGTAATATAGCCCCTCCTAACTCAGAAACATCTGAGAGTGATTTAGTATAATCAACAGATGATGGCATTAATCAGTGTGACAAACACTTTCATTGAAAATTGATTCATAGTGAGTTGAATATAATACATTAAACAAAATAAATGATTATATTTCTTGCTGGTTTTAAGGACATTGGACGGTATGCATGTCACATGATATTATATTAAGCAATACAATAAATTATTTTTTATGGTAGATATCAGCAGTATTATAATGCCTTTAGGGCAATAGTATTAAATCTTGATAAAAAAAATCAAGATACATGTATAAATTATACCTATATCGTCAACAGTAACTCTATTACATCTTAACATGATTTGTAATATTTAATCATCTTTAAAAACTATGAATTGATACTCATCAAGAAAGTTAATGCCATACTTTTACTCATTATGATACAATAACATACAGTATAAAAAAATAAATGGACACAAAGAAAGTACATAAGTAGACACTTGAATATGTGTATAGTGACAGACTAAACAGTCTGAGACAATAACAACGGTAATAACTGGCTATAATTCAGATATCTAAACATTACATGAATGTATTCAGTCTACAGTATATCAATCTTGATCTATATTATATATATGTATTGGAAAACCAATCCCATTGTACATATGTATTGGAGAACCATGCAAACATTGTATATTAAATCATAGCTTGTTCTTCAAATATATTAGTGATTACATTTCAGTAATAATTACAGATGAGGCCACCAGTATCCAATGACTTGCCTTGGAAAATCTGGGGCAAACTCCCATTAAACTGCAACATTTCTGTGAGATTTCTGCAGCTAGATGAATGGCCCATCGGATTAACACAGTGGGGGTCGCTGAAGGTCCCATTCAAACTGAATGGAACTGCAGGGACACCCGCTGTGTTCATCCGATGGGCCATTAGTCTGTCTGGAGAATCTCACAGAAATGTTGTAGCATTACTGTGAGATAGCCACAGTATTTTCCCAAGCAAGTCATTGGATACCGGTGGCAGCATCTGTAGTTTGTTGTTAAATTAAAAAAAGTTCTAATAGATGAATACAACATATTGAACATGAATGACCACATGATAGTACATATCAACACCATTAAATCTTAAAGAGAATAAATAAATAGTCATATTTATATTGAATATTCTTTTTTTTAAAGAACATATTTAAGGTCCCACTCTGAATTTAACCCTTTGGGAATCAGAGTATCAAGAAAAAAGATCCAATAAGCTTCCCTTTTATACAGGGCATTAGTTCTATTAACTCCTCAAATGAGACTCTTAATATGTTCAATAGCAATACATCTAAAGTTATATAGAAATCCTTGTTGGGATTCACTAAAATGTTTAGAAACTGGATGGACTAAATCTCTCTTGAGAATCAGTCTCATATGGGAGAGATAATATTTCCCAACGTTTGTGATTTCCTGAAAACAAATTTTGGATTGGCTGATGTAATATCTCTTAACAGGGGATCAATTGAAAGAGTATTCCAGTGGTTTTTAATAATTCGTTTTATTGTATAGGCTTGATTACTAAATACAGTAATAAAATATGGATGGCTAATGTTTTATTTTATAATGGGCAAATGAGCTATTATCTGGATAACAGTTATTTTGCCAATTACTGTACTGTATGTGTTGAGGGGGGTGTGTATTTATTTCAATGTATTGCACATTTTGTTTTTGCCACAGGATTGGTACCGCAGGCCAGCGTGGACCTGCGGGTACCACCCGAGAGCCCCCAGACACCCGCTGGGACCATCCAAGGGCCCTCAGACACCCGCTGGGACCACCTGAGGACCCCCGAACACCCGCAGGTTGACCACCTGAGAGCCCTCAGACACCCACGGGGAATACCCATGGGGACCACACGAGGGTCACCAGACTTTCATGGGGACCACCCGAGGGCCCCAAGAAACCTGCGGGGACCACATGAGGGCCCCCAGAAACCTGCAGGGACCACCTGAGGACCCCAGACACCCACGGGGACCACCTGAGGACACCCATGGCCTCTAGGATCAATCATGTGGGGTTAGAGGAGGTGGGTATTAGTGTGGTTGTGTTTTTAATGTTTATTGTGGGTAGTAGCTGTTTTAATATACATTTCAATACTAATGTAGATGAGCAGGGGGTCTCTAGAGCAGAACCGCATTGATGTGTGGTCTGGGGACCCTGCTTCCTGAGATACAGGCCCTGTTATGGTGTGCCAGTATCTCCTATGCATTTAAATGTCCCACGTCACGTGACCATGGGAATAAAATGCATAGGAGATACCGGCACCCCATAACGGGGCCTGTATCTCGGGAAGCAGGGGGTCCCCGGACCTGACATCAATGTGGTTCTGCTCCGGAGACCCTCTGCTCATCTACACTAGTATTACATTTTATATTTTTTTTTAAATTGATCGCAGGTGAGATATGCGCAGGGAGAGGCGGCTCTCTCTGTGCAGCTCTCTCTGTGCAGCTCTCTCTGCAGCTGAAAGAAATCACCGGATTTTACCTTATATAGAGGCGATCATCACGTCGCCGGCTACTCGCCAGTTTTGGGAATTTGCCATCACAGGTAACCGAGGTTTTCTGAATACCGTGATAGCAATGCTAAAAAACCGGTGTATTAAATGGCCTGGCAATTTTTTTTATGAACGCTTATAGCATAGGCTCCATACTCTCTCTCTCTCTTACAGACTGTGATTCACACAAGATGCATACATAAATAGCTAATCTGGAGCAGAAATCACTTCCTCACTCTGAATTTCCCACATTATCCTAAGATATATCCGGGTGTTTGCATGGGAAGGATGTTTTTTCTTTCAGTTTTGGCTTTTAACCTGGACAACATGCACCTTTTTTTGCCGCAATTTGGATTTTCAATTTGGCTCCTACAGTATGTGGTATTTGAGAGGCAGTCTGGAGTTTGAACAATTTCTGTGGAAGTAACAATTAATGGGTGGTCAAACATTTATAGAAGAAATACCACGTTTACATTTAAAAAATATAGACATGTTTCTGAGATTAGAGAAAACATGTTTGCAAGTGAAAATACAGTATTCCAACTTCTTTCCTGTGGCACGGTGCGGTTGTATACAGTGCTAAGCCATTGTCACACTGTAGTTCTACGATGTACATGAAGGGGCAGATTGTACTTATCTGATGGCCCGGACAATTCCTTGAAGAGAAGCCCTCCCATCTGCATCGTCATCTAATGCCACATTGCAGCGCGTCACGACACTGCAAGGTAAGAACCCTCTCACACTACTCACTTCAACACACACACACTATCCCACTTACCTTGGGGTCAGGAGTGGTCCTGCATTGTTCCGGCGACTCTGCAGCTCCTTCCTCCAGTAGGGCGCTGACAGGAGGAGGGAGAGTATTGAAGGTGTAGGGAGCTGGGGGGGCCACCTGACGACCGCAGCTGGGGAGCCACTGCACCGGCCCACCCCGGTCACCCGATAGGGCAATCTTCCCCTGTGTACATGTGGTGTAAGATGGTGTTGCTGGATAATGTTAGCCCTTGTTGATTATTACAGGCAGAACATTCAAGCAAATCCTCTGAATTTATGCAAAAAAAATTATAATAATATAAAACTTGACGAGTTTCATTTTTCAAAAATTATATTTATGCTAAAGCATTGCCCAGTGCAGCAAGACTCCCAGAGCAGACAGAGAAGCTGCCAGTCAAGTTAAATCAATGCATTTGCTCATTTTTGAGTAACATTTGAATCCATTTCATCAACCTAACCATCTGGCTCATATCACCTCCCTCCACAGTCCTCTAACAATTACGGCTTTTGAATCAATCATTTTCAAACAAGCTGTACAGAACGAGTGCATGAATCTCCAAAAACCTCACAAAGAATAATAAGCCACACTGTTCACTCAATATTATGAATGCTGCTAGGAGCAGAGAATCCAAAAAAATCATAAACTTTGGATTTTCCTCCCTGCCGATTCATACCCCTGAAAGTCAATGACTAGTAGAACACAACAGATGTTTGCAAGATTTTTTTGAGTGTTGCTTGAAATGAATAAAGCATGTCACATGGTCTGGCTCCCTGCAATAAAACATTCCTTCCTTTCCTCAACATATTTTCATAGCTGCGAATTTGCTGTCTAAATTGTCTCAGCTAATGGTACTTACTTCCCTGCAGAGCCTATTAAATATGTTTCTTGCTGATAAAAGAGATATTTACTGCCAGTTTAATGACACTGCGAGAGACAGCTCGTATACTTGTGCAGTCCATAAACATGCAATATACTGTGCTAAGCGGAATTGTGATTTTGATGTTGTCAAATATCTTAACACTATATATATATATATATATATATATATATATATATATATCTATATATATATATATATATATATATAGATATATATATATATCTTTTTATATATATATATATATATATATATATATATATATATAAAGATATATATATATATATATATATATATGTAACAGTGTTTTCCCCACCCAATCGCAGATAGGGGCCATTACAGGGTGTATGGTGCATATACCTGCTGGCAATAGGAGGGCTGAGTCATCCGCCGATGGTAGTGGGGACACAGAAACAGGCTTCTGGGGTTCATACCCCACATATTTCCTTAGCAGTGCAGCGCCTCCATCTGCCGTGGACTCCAGGAACTGAAGGTGATCTTCCACAGTAGAACTTATTACCTCTCCCCCCAGTAAGGTCACGCACCAGGCAGGAGGTATCTTGCAAACAGGAATGGTTTATTTCTACTCTCTGCAGTAACCGTTACTCAGCAGTCTTCAGCCGGATACAGTCTGTCAGTATTCCCTGGATGATGGTCCCTGGACCGCCACTAAAGGCCAAGGGCACCCGCAGCCATCCTAGCTCTTCCCCACCTCCCTAGCAGAGGCAGATGTATGGTCCACACTCACTCTCCCCGGAGGGAAGAGAACATAGGAAGGCCCCAATCTCAGGCTCCCAGTTGTGTGACCTGTCTTCCTCAAGTTGGAAGGAACAACCTACAACCTTAGGGCAGTCCTGCCCATAAGTATATCCAGAAGGTGGGCACCCCATTGTTCAAGCTACAACAGGATGTACCACCCTCTGATGTCACTCAAGTGCAGCACCAAAGGTGAAGGGGAGGACCCCACACCAACTACTGGCAACCTGATAGTACCAGGGTTTACTGCCAGCCCATTGGGTAGAATAGTAGCCAGGGGGTACCCCGCTACATATACATAATATTTTTTTTACAAAAAAATAAAAATACATTTATATATATATATATATATATATATATATATATATATATATATATATATATATATATGTATTAAAATGTATTTTTATTTTTTTGTAAAAAAAATATTATACCTGGAGTTTACCAAGCCAAAAGAAATCTATATTTGGTCAGTAGGGACTTATTCTATATTCACTAAAGAGGCTAATCGGGCTGTTTTTACAAAGAAAGTCCCCCACTTCAGTGGATATAGAATAAGCTCCAGAGTGTCGCCTTTATCAGGTTGTTTTACCCCAATTTAACCACATTTTAATGAATAGGCCCCTTGGAGCAGTAAGGTGCAATATTGCTCTAAAACGGTATTCCTTCCCACAAGCCCAAACTATGAGAAAATGTTTTTTTTAGGTACAAGTGTCATTTGTTGTTTGCAAATCTGTGCAATATGCAATGGGCAAATACAATAGATTAGTGAAAGAGAAAGAGACTGCTAATAGCAATACAAATCTCAAATTGCCGTCATATTTTATAGAAATGCTAAATGGAAAAATATTGCTTACAGACGAGCCAACGAGTATTCTAAAACTTGCCTTAAACTAGCCAGGTACATGCTGGGTACATGCTGGGTACATGCTGGGTACATTTTAGTGACATTTCTGCAGAGGCTAATGGCCCATCGGATTAACACAGCAGGGGTTCCTGGCAGTCCCATTCAGTTTGAATGGGACTGCCAGGGACCCCTGCTGTTAATCTGATGGGCCATTAGTCTGTCTGAATAAATGTGTGAAATGTTGCAGCATGTACCCAGCATGTACCCAGCATGTACCCAGCATGTACCCAGCATGTACCCAGCATGTACCCAGCATGTACCCAGCATGTACCCAGCATGTACCCAGCATGTACCCAGCATGTACCTGGGTCTTTTTGGAGATTGCCCCAGGTGTGCTTTAGAATAATCGTCGGCACTACAGTACAACTAAAAAATATTTGCCGGAAGTTTTAGTGACTAAAGTGGTGAGATATGATACCATCAGGTTTTCTCGCTCAAAAATAACTACTAACTAAATGCCAAGACATTCACCCATTCTCTAAAAAACGCATTAAATAAAATATTGTGTGTACTGGGTCAAAAGCTAATGTTTGCTGAACTTTAAAAAGGTAAAGGAGCCCAAGAAGTTGAAAAGCTCTTCAAGACCTCTTCCGACATCATATCCGGTTGGCTGCCTAGCCGAGCCAGGATCCTGAGAAGTGATCAGGAAGTGTCGACATTTCGGCACACAGCGAGGGGACTCGCACCAGCGTGTGGAGCCCTGCAGTGGACACTTACCTTTTTACTTGAATATATTTGAATACTGATCTCCGGTGTCTTTCTTTCCACAGCTCCTGAACTGGCCTCTGACTATTGCCAGACCCATGTAACCCTGGCATTTCACAGTCCCCCCCCAAAATCATGGGAAATTAAATCATGTGAAGCTCTTAAATAATATGATAATGGCATTATTAGACATTACTTCTTACACACAAAAAAATCTCATGCAGAAATCTACAAAATATAAATAATGAATATCTGTAGAAACGTATGTTTCATTGCTGTTGCTTTTTCACAGGAGTGTGGGCCATGTTTACCAAGCAGCAATACGGTACCTTCAATGAATGGGCTTTAAGATGCCTTTTGCTTTGCCCCATTTTGTAAATATGGCTCTATGGGGCACATATATCAAGTGCCAGTAGAGGGTCAACAAACCTGTTCTGTTGTTAACTGGTGTTAACCTTTTTGGCACCGACAGCCTTAGGTGAGCCCAGCTGAACCCAGCAGTTTGGATTCGCTTTTCTCTAAAGACCAGAGCTGATCAAGGACCCTCCTCTGTCAGATTGGGATATCAATTCTGTCTTAATTCAACATCAACTCTGTAAGTGTAGACCATTACAGCATGACTTTCTAGTATCCTTACAGAATACACTATGGGCCTCATGCAGTAAGCCCCGATACAAAATTTTCGGCACGAATTGCGAAAATGTATTTTTTGGGCGATTTGCCCTCGCAGTATTCAGTAAGGGCCGAATCCTTCCGATCCCTGCTGAAGCACTGCGAAAGCAAAGCTGCCGATGAGCTGTGGCGATACAGCCTGGCTCCCGATAAGGCTCCCGATAAGCCTTTGGTGCCGATAGATGTTTGCAGCTGAGAGAGACAAGCCGCTCTCTCAGCGCAAACTTCGGCACCAAAAAAAGTATTTAAAAACAACTTTTATTTATACTCTACATGTGCAGGGGGTCTTCGGAGCTGAACCGCGTTGGTTTGAGGTCCGGGGACCCCCTGCCCCCCGAGATACAGGCCCCTTTATGAGGTGCCGGTATCCCTCGGCGTTTAAAGGTCCCGATCACGTGACCGCGGCCTGTAAACAAACCAGAGGGATACCGGCACCCCATAAAGGGGCCTGTATCTCGGGGGGCAGGGGGTCCCCGGACCTCAAACCAACGCTGTTCTGCTCCGGAGACCCTCTGCACATGTATAGTATAAATAAAACACACACACATCAATAAAGACTCGTTCCTTACCTTGGCGGCTATGTGCAACGGTAATGAAGCAGCATGAATGTCTTTTTAATTATACTGTACAGTGAGCAGGGGGTCCCCTGAGCTGAACCGCATTGCTTTGTGGACCAGGGACCCCCTGCTTCCCGAGTTACAGGCCCCGGTATGTGTCATCGGGTGGCAGTGTCGCCGCCATGTTTATAGCGTCCCCGCAATAAACATGGCGTCCACACTGTAACCGATGGCCCAAACTGGGGCCTGTAACTCGGGAGGCAGGGGGTCTCTGAGCCACAAATAAATGCGCTTCAGCTCAGGGGGCCTCCTGCTTCCGCACAATATTATTAAAATACATTAATGCTGCTTCATTACCATAGCGGATAGCCGCTAAGGCAATGAAGGGGTTAACGCATAGTAGCATGTTTATTGGGGACAAATGCCCCCAATAAACATAGCAGCAATACACAACATACAGTATAGTAATGGGCAGAATGACTATTATCCACAAATGGATAATAGTGCAGTTGTCCATTTACAATACTTACACAACAATAAAGACTTTAAATACATATAGCACTCACCCATGTCCCACTGCCACGATGAAGGCCATCCTCATCTTCATCCTGCCCATGCCCCATCCGCTTCTGCAAAACAAACACAAGAATTACAACATCCAAATTAATGTCCCCTAACCCCTTAATCACCATAGCGGTTATTAACCGCTACAGTTATTAAGGGGTTAAGCCACCATCACCCACATACCCTCCCCCACAAAGCCCCCCAACCACCCTCACCCAATACCCACAGGGGAGTCCTACCAAATACCCTTGGGCCTAATACCCCCTCCCCCAGCACATACAGTACAATAATGTGCCAAATAACTATTATCCACATAGGGATAATACATTATTTGGCCATTATTAAACACATTCAATAACGTTAAAATGTAAAGAAACTTGTACTAACCTCATCAATAAGAAGTCTCCGTCGCCAGCATCATCCTTGGGGTCCGTTGCCAACATTAGAAATAGCCACAACATTTCAATATCATTAACATAACACTGAACCCCTTAATCACCTTATCGGGTACTAACCTGAAAGGTAATTAAGGGGTGAAGCCATCCTGCAATGCCTACAACAGTTATGCATAACATCTTCAGTGAAATAAAAACCAATTGCCTAACCAAATTCCATTTAATCATTCAATCTGTAGGCTCACATGCCTCATAAAACATTGCATTTACAGTGTATACATGTAGCATAACATGTAAACTGCATGTACACGCTGCAAATCAATGTTAACAATACAATAATGCCACTCAAATCGCCATACATCACAAGAAGTATATTATTTAATACAATAAACTCACCATCAATGAATTACCACACATCAATTACATCCCTAAACAATTAAAATACCATCCATACCAATTACACAATGAACTAAAGCTATCCTAACAGAGAACCACTTCAAAACATAGAAAAAAGTACACCAACAAATACAATATACTAAAGCAAGGCTTTCCATATCCTATTGTACGGCCTGGAAGCCCAAAACTTACATCTGTCTAAAAATGAAATACATTTAGCACACATCAATGCATAGCCACAATGATTAACAATACAGAATTAGAAGCTTTAACAACACTATCATTTCTTACCCTGTATATATATCTGTACACATACATGCAGACATACATACAGTGGGAAGAAATGATATGCATTATAAAAAATGAAAACATGAAAAAGCAACACAAAAAACAGTTACATTAAGTACATTTCTTTATTTAACTTACCATTACTTGCCCCCACCGACTCCCGTTGATCAGCTTACTCACGAACCAATCCACGACACCATCCACGACACCATCCAGGAACAAATCCACGACACCATCCAGGAACAAATCCACGACACCATCCAGGAACCAATCCAAGAACAAGTGCAGGAACCAATCCAGGAAGCAAGCCACGAAGAAATCCAAGAAACAATCCACGACACGATCCAGGAACAGGAACCCATAAAAGAAAAGAAAAAAACAAATTAAACATTAAAATAATAAAACATGACAATCAAGGGTTGTACTAGTTTTATTCTTAGTGAATCTGTATTACAATACCTTGTTCCGGGGTCTTCTTGACATCCGGTGCCACGCCCTGGTCTTCAATCTTCAGGAGGAGGTCCGTCCTCCTCGGCATCTGCCTTCAAAATGAGACGACATAGGCTTTTATAGGCCTATGACGTCACATTTGTCGTCATATGGTTCCCACGGCCCTGATTGGGCCGTGAAAACCATGTGTTTTGGCCGATGTAAAAAAATTGATGACGTCACTTAAAGGCAATGCCAGCACAGCCAATCAGAATGGCTTTGCTGCTATTGCCTTTAAGAAAACGTCATGAAATGACACATGGCCGGACTCACATGGTACTTGAACCAATCAGAGTAGGGATGGAGTTCCCACGCTCTGATTGGCTGGCTTACCATGTGAGTCCGGCCATGTGTCATTTCATGACGTTTTCTTAAAGGCAATAGCAGCAAAGCCATTCTGATTGGCTGTGCTGGCATTGCCTTTAAGTGACGTCATCAATTTTTTTACATCGGCCAAAACACATGGTTTTCACGGCCCAATCAGGGCCGTGGGAACCATATGACGACAAATGTGACGTCATAGGCCTATAAAAGCCTATGTCGTCTCATTTTGAAGGCAGATGCCGAGGAGGACGGACCTCCTCCTGAAGATTGAAGACCAGGGCGTGGCACCGGATGTCAAGAAGACCCCGGAACAAGGTATTGTAATACAGATTCACTAAGAATAAAACTAGTACAACCCTTGATTGTCATGTTTTATTATTTTAATGTTTAATTTGTTTTTTTCTTTTCTTTTATGGGTTCCTGTTCCTGGATCGTGTCGTGGATTGTTTCTTGGATTTCTTCGTGGCTTGCTTCCTGGATTGGTTCCTGCACTTGTTCTTGGATTGGTTCCTGGATGGTGTCGTGGATTTGTTCCTGGATGGTGTCGTGGATTTGTTCCTGGATGGTGTCGTGGATGGTGTCGTGGATTGGTTCGTGAGTAAGCTGATCAACGGGAGTCGGTGGGGGCAAGTAATGGTAAGTTAAATAAAGAAATGTACTTAATGTAACTGTTTTTTGTGTTGCTTTTTCATGTTTTCATTTTTTATAATGCATATCATTTCTTCCCACTGTATGTATGTCTGTATGTATGTGTACAGATATATATACAGGGTAAGAAATGATAGTGTTGTTAAAGCTTCTAATTCTGTATTGTTAATCATTGTGGCTATGCATTGATGTGTGCTAAATGTATTTTATTTTTAGACAGATGTAAGTTTTGGGCTTCCAGGCCGTACAATAGGATATGGAAAGCCTTGCTTTAGTATATTGTATTTGTTGGTGTACTTTTTTCTATGTTTTGAAGTGGTTCTCTGTTAGGATAGCTTTAGTTCATTGTGTAATTGGTATGGATGGTATTTTAATTGTTTAGGGATGTAATTGATGTGTGGTAATTCATTGATGGTGAGTTTATTGTATTAAATAATATACTTCTTGTGATGTATGGCGATTTGAGTGGCATTATTGTATTGTTAACATTGATTTGCAGCGTGTACATGCAGTTTACATGTTATGCTACATGTATACACTGTAAATGCAATGTTTTATGAGGCATGTGAGCCTACAGATTGAATGATTAAATGGAATTTGGTTAGGCAATTGGTTTTTATTTCACTGAAGATGTTATGCATAACTGTTGTAGGCATTGCAGGATGGCTTCACCCCTTAATTACCTTTCAGGTTAGTACCCGATAAGGTGATTAAGGGGTTCAGTGTTATGTTAATGATATTGAAATGTTGTGGCTATTTCTAATGTTGGCAACGGACCCCAAGGATGATGCTGGCGACGGAGACTTCTTATTGATGAGGTTAGTACAAGTTTCTTTACATTTTAACGTTATTGAATGTGTTTAATAATGGCCAAATAATGTATTATCCCTATGTGGATAATAGTTATTTGGCACATTATTGTACTGTATGTGCTGGGGGAGGGGGTATTAGGCCCAAGGGTATTTGGTAGGACTCCCCTGTGGGTATTGGGTGAGGGTGGTTGGGGGGCTTTGTGGGGGAGGGTATGTGGGTGATGGTGGCTTAACCCCTTAATAACTGTAGCGGTTAATAACCGCTATGGTGATTAAGGGGTTAGGGGACATTAATTTGGATGTTGTAATTCTTGTGTTTGTTTTGCAGAAGCGGATGGGGCATTGGCAGGATGAAGATGAGGATGGCCTTCATCGTGGCAGTGGGACATGGGTGAGTGCTATATGTATTTAAAGTCTTTATTGTTGTGTATGTATTGTAAATGGACAACTGCACTATTATCCTTTTGTGGATAATAGTCATTGTACCAATTACTATACAGTATGTTAGGGGGGTATAGGTGTTGTTGGGTATATATATATATATATATATATATATATATATATAATATAATTATTTATTTATGTAGTTATTGTGGGGCTGGGGTGTGTATTTTTTTAATATTGTGGCTAGTGGGGGTGGGTGAAAGGGGTATTAGCCCCAACGGTGGTAGTTTAGGGCTTGCGGGTGGGTAGCGGGAGGCCTTAACCCCTTCAGGACCGTAGCGGTATTAACTGCTACGGTCGTGAAGGGGTTAAGTGCCCTCGCAACCCCCCCCGCAAGTCCTACACTCACACCCAGGGCCAAATACCCCCCTCACCCATCCCCGCTACCCACAATAACGCTGGCACGGTGGGTTAACCCCTTCATTGCCTTAGCGGTTAGCCGCTAAGGTAATGAAGTGGCTTTTAAATGCCTTTTTCCTGCCTCGGATGCATGCCGGGGGGCTCCGGTGCGGGTATCAGCTCCGGAGACCCCCGGCATCAATCACAGGCAGGAAAAAGGGCTGATTTTTCCTAAGTGTCGCCCTTGCCGATGCTTCTCCTTCAGCAAGTTGCCAACTTTAGTTGGCGGGCTGGATTGGCCATAAAATCTCCAATCTGGCCTGCCGATCAGCACCAAAAAGCTGATCGGGGCTTACTGAATTCAGGCGGGAAAAAAAAGTCCCGATAAGTGGCTTATCGGCAGCCGGGTGGCGAAAAAAATTTTTTCGCAAGAAAAGTTGCCGATAATTCCCACTTATCGGGGCTTACTGAATCAGGAGGGCAAAAAACGGCTATAAAATGCCGAAAAAGCCTTATCGGGGCTTACTGCATGAGGCCCTATGTTCTGTTTTTATCTCTCCTTTTGCGCTTTAGATTTGTTCATCCCAACCTGGTGTTAACTCCCATAGACGTCAAGTAACCAAGCAAAACCACACTAAGCAGTCAACATTACGTACAATCCTACCACTGACTCTGTCACTTATCAGGCTCTATCTATCAGAGGGCAAATTCCTGGTCAACGTGGTTATTTTGTCGCAACTCACGCTAAAATATACCTGCCACAGGCAGCGTCCATCTATTCATGTTACTTGCACCACTGTCTGGGAGGTGTGCAACGAGACAAGGGATTTATGGAGCAAGTGAGAGGAGTTAGGTCAGGGTCATATTGTCATATTGGTGCAGGTCTATGTTTGAAAGTGTGCGGCGTGCGTCACTTTTCCGAATGGTTTTCCGCATTTGTGTTCTCCGTCACCTTAACGGTGATGTCATTCTCTTTTTTTCCATAGAATACTAGCGCAGCATGCGCCAAACGCTTAAACTTAGAATACACTTCCTAAACACGTCGCGTTTCTGACTAAAAAATAGCTATTTTTTTTGGACACAACTGCGTCAGCGCACACATACTGCACCGACACACTTTATTCGAGCAAATACCCAGTATGTACCTGGCAGATACCTGGAATGCGCCGCTCCTCACCTCTGACAAGCCCCGTTGCGTTTGCCTTCCCAGCCTGGGTTCATGCCTGGCTGACGGGCGGCTGATCTGTTAAATGATAATGATTAGGATTTAATAGGCTGCAATGCTTCGCGTGTCTACCAGATGGCATAAATTCATGAATTGTAATGCAGTATATATATATATACTGTCCAGTATTGCAGCCAGCGGGAATAAAATGCTTCAATCCCTGCCTGGAAAATACCTCAATGCACTCGGGCAGAAAACAGTCACAAACCTCAATACACCCGGGTATACCCGAATTCGTGGGACTAGCCGAGCTCGAATAAAGTGTGTCGCCAGTGTACCTCTTGATACATGAATTCCTTGTTAAGCAGTATTGAGAAGACTTCATAGCTATGTTCGGTGTCAGTCATTTTCAGGAATTTTTAGGTTCTCTCTCTCAATACCAGGTTTTCTTTGTTCTGCCTTTATGTTCAAATAAATCAGCACCCGCTCTTATGAAGTGGCACAACCCTTTGAGTGTGGCTGTGTCTATCGCATCTGCTGAATGATTAGTCCCAACCATATACTAATTAGCATGCAAAGGTTGTCTTTTCATTTAATTTTTTTTTGTCACAATTAACGATCATCCCTGAATCCCCACTGTGCAGGTTATGCTTCAATTTAACAACAATGTTTTAATTTTCCCTTTGTTTCTTAAGAGCTAAGTACTAATCACATTAACCCCCAGCCAACAACCCTTAGTGAACCACAAATTGTCTTCTGTCCCAATACATACAACAACAGCACTGGAAATTAAAATAAGTTTAGCAAATAGCAGGGAATGAAATCATTTTGTAAAACTTCTGGTGAGGAAGAAATTAACACATGTAGCCCCTCGAAACCCCCCCCCCCCCACCCCAATCTCACATAGGGTGTCCTAGGGTATCTCAAGCTCCGACTACATGTCTGAATGTGGTGCATACCTGCAGGCAACAGGAGGGCCTGAGTCTCCCGCGGTGACATGGGGGACAACAGGACAGGTTTCTGGGGTTGTGCCTTGTTGTTCTCCTCAATGGTGCAGCGCCTCCATCTCCTGCAGGCCCCAGGGATATGGGGTGGAATCCCTTACAGCAGAACTTCTCTCCCAGGGATGAGAGATTCCAGTCTCACACACTGTCTCTTTAAATCTGGACTCTTTATTCAAGTCCCACAGCAGCAGTACAGCACACAGGTACAGGCAGTCGCTTTCAGCCGGCTGTCTCCCTTCTGGATGTCCCCCTGATGCCACTCTGGGCCTAGGGCCACCCAGAGTGGGTCTAGCTCTTCCCCTGCCCCCTATGCAGGGCAGGAGGTATTTGGTCCACCTACTATAACTCTATCAACTCTAATCCTCCTCCTTTCCACTCTCCACTGACTACCACTAACTACTCCACTAAATAGGAAATGACACTGCCCAAAGTAGCTTCAGCAGGCACCGCCCCTGTGTCTCTTGATTTGACACAGGGTCAGTGAAATGTCTGAAGCAGGGGAAATCCATGATTAATCCTGACAACCCTGTCATTATACAGGACTTACTGCCAGGAAGAGAGCAGAAATATAGCCCAAACCACACAGGGCTACACACAGAAGACGTAAAACCATGAAAAGTGAAGAATAAAAATGCTACGGGAACTTTAGGTCAAGATTCATTAAATTGTACAAAGCCCTACAACACCTCAAGACTGATTCTGCCGAGCGGGTTATACTGTCTGGTAAGGATTTGGCATACTGAAAGGAAGGTCTGTGATGAGAGTCACAGGCCAAGCAAAAGAATTGTGCTGTAGGTGGGTACCAGGGCAACTTTTATTGAATATAATTAAAATAAAATGGCAATATTAAAATGAACCGGCGCAGTGTAACACTTGTGCAGTGAACTCTAATGAAAGTGGCACAGTAAGTTTAAAAAAACAGGATAGAACAAGGAGCTCAATTTGTAACCTGCTATGGCTGTATTCAGACGGGCTAATACATCTATATGAGTAAATAGTTAGCCAGCAGTGTAAATTCCCCAAAATGCCATGAAAAATTACAAAGGGACAGAGCCAGGGATATATGAAATGTTAATAGGTTTACAAGCAACACAGGTCCCCTTCTAACTGAATATTTATTAAATGAAAGAAGGATATTGCTATATAACCTGTGCATAAAGCAAATGAACAGGAGGCAGGAGAAAGGGTAAGTGCTTGAATAGGAATATCAGATGAGAACAAGCAGCCTGTGACTGGATGAAGTGCTGAATAGGACAGAGCTGCATTAGCTACCTCACAAAGTCATTGGCATCAAAAGACAACGGGGCCTATTCACTAAACTTCGATAAGTGCATTAATGCTGATTAAGTGCCCTTTTCAAGTGATATTGCATGTGTAGCTATCCACAATGCTTCAATAACATGGCAATATCGCACTAAAACAGCTTTTTAATGCGCTTTAAGAGAGGAAGTAGTGCGGTAGCTGAGAAAATGCCCAAACTCGCATTTTTTGCCAGAAATTATGCATATCGCACCATAAAAACTTGCATTCTTTTCTTGCAATCTGAAGGGTGACCCACATTAGTTTCAGCTCCAGACACCCCCAGATTCAATCCTAGTTAATAAAAATAAATGCAGCCAGCTTCATTATCTTAGCAGCTAACCACTAAGGTAATGAATGGGTTAAATAACAGGCACTGCTTTATTGTTGGTAGAAGGGATGGGTAAATGTGATAGTTGCTCCAGGGTGGGTGTTTAGGTCACCGGAATCCACAGAATGTATTGGTAATAATAATAATAACAATTCCGCAAAATGCGAATCTCCCTTTTTTTGATGATCCGCTGAAATCCGCGGACCAAAAGAACCAGTCAACCCTCTCCCGATCCAAATTCGCTAAACAAATTCGCCCATCTCTACTTAATAGGAAGTCAGGAGAGGGATTTCAGCAGGAAAGGCGCTGACAGATTTAGGAAAAAGTAAACAGATTCTAGCAGCAGCGTTTATGATAGATTGTAGGGGAAACAGGAGAGCGGTAGGAAGGTTACAATAGTTGGGACAAGAGATAATGAGGGCCTGCATTAGAGTTTTAGCCATAGAGGGACATAGGAAAGGGGGTATCTTTGCAATGTTATGGAAGTAAAAATTACAGGTCTTAGCTACAGTACATTATGAATATGAATGAGAATGTGAGGGAAGAGTCAAATGTGACTCCTACACAGCTTGCTTGTGATACTGGGTGTATGATAGTACTGTCAACAATAATGTAAAAAGGGGGCAGTAGGGCCAGGCTTGGGAGGAAGTATGAGGAGCTCTGTCTTTGACATTAACTTAAGTTTGAATCGGCAGAGGACCATCCAGGATGATATAGCGGAGAGACATTCAGAGATTTTGGTCTGTACCGCAGGTGCAAGGTCAAGGGTTGAAAAGTTAATTTGTGTGTCATAAGCACAGAGGTGATATTTGAACCCTAAAATGTGAAAAGGTCACCTAGACAGTGTAAATAGAAAAAGTCCCAGGACAGACCCCCTGGGGTACCCCCACAGAGAGCTCGACAGAGGAGGATGTAAAGCAGGCCTGCACAATTTGTAAAGTGAGAAGGGCCGAAATGCTCCAAGGAAAACAGATTTGGGCCACACGGGTAAAACAGCATTTATTATTCAAAATTATAAATTTCTTTTTTTAAATCCTGTCAGGGAAGACAGCACTTTTACCACCTTTATACCTTCTTGGATCAATCCACTAGGCGGGACAACATTGTTGAATAAAACGGGGTTTTTTGGTGAGACCGCAGACATACAAAAAAATGCACAAAACAACATGTCTCCCACATCACCCCTCATCATCATCTCCCCCAGCACCCTTCATCATCTCCTGCATCCGCCATCTCCCCCAGCACCCTTCATCTCCCCCTGCACCCTTCATCATCTCCCCCAGTACCCATCATCTCCCCCAGTACCCTTCATCTCCCCCAGCACCCTTCTTCATTTCCCCCAGTCCCTTTCAGCAGTCCCGCTCATCATCAACATTCCCCCCCCCCATGCCTACCAGATCGTGGCTGGTGGCAGAAGCGGTGGTGGCAAAAGAAGTGGCGGCAGAAGAAAAGGTGGCGGCGGGCCTCAGCCAAGAGGAGGGGGGAAGCGCATCCATGCCTCAGTGCGGAAACTGCTGGAGCGGGCTCGGGGGTGGGGGGAGGGGGCGCGTCAGCGAGTCATACCTTACTGGAGCGGGCTTGGGGGGTGGAGTGCGTCAGCGAGTCATACCTTACTGGAGCGTGCTTGGGGGGTGAAGCGCGTCAGCGAATCATACCTTACTGGAGCGTGCTTGGGTGGTGGAGCGCGTCAGCGAGTCATACCTTACTGGAGCAAGCTTGGGGGGTGGAGGACATTAGTGCGTCATACCTTACTGGAGCGGGCTCGGGGGGGGGGAGCACGTTGGCGCGTCAGCCCTGCACTGGAGCGGGCTCGTGGGGGAGCACGTCACACCGCTGGAGCGCGCTCCTTCCCTACCAAGGAAGGGAAGGGGGGTTGAGGGGGCCGTCGCGGGGGAGTCCCGGCGGCATGTTGTGCAGGCCTGATGTAAAGTATTGCAACTATCTTGGCAGTTTAACTGGGGGTTTTTTTTGGTGGGGGTTGTTTTTTTAGCAAAATCCTTATCTAGAATTAATATACAAACACACACATATAAATACACATATACAGAATCAAAACTGAATGTATTTCTCCTAGTGCACATAACATGTTTTTCTTTACATTGATGAGACACTAGATGTTAGGCACTCATTCCTTTTGGTCTCTACGCAGTTTGCTAAATCAGATTATCAAGCTGAGTTTCCATTTGCAAAGTTACATCTCTGCTCTGCCTGCTGCCTCACATCATTGCACTTTTTCCCTCATTTCATTAGGGAACCAGTGGTGCAGCTGCTTGATGATTTGTCTTTAGTAGGGGGATTATTAAACATTGGAGGCTCTGAGACAAGTTCCTGTATGTGTTTGGCCAGAGGCCAAAGGGCATGCCTCTGTCTGATATGCTAAAGCACACAGTCTGCAAGGCCAATGTGTAAGCTATTCATTAACCTAATGGTAAATGAGATTTGGATAAGTATTGAATTCACTGAGTTTTATAGAAGCCGTAAAAAAAATAAGTTAACGCAATAAGCGCTAACATTTGCATGAGTCTGCAGTCACCAATTGTAATGTGAGATTTAGCTACAAATAAGCTACAGATGAGTTCTATCCCCACTAATGCTGTTGTTGTGCTATCTGTTTCTGACTAGTTTTTTAATGCGAACATTTTTGTAATGCAAATCTGTTTTCATATGTTTGAGCGCCCTCTGCTGGACAGCTTTTAGTTTTACAGCTTTTATTTCCCTTAATCCACAACCTCAACTAGTGAAGGCAGTTTTTTCGTCTCAGTTTTCTTTGTTTTTGCTTTTATTTATAAGTGTGTTATTTATTCATTATACTGTACTAAACTGTTCATAATTCATTTTTAATTATATTTGCTTTTAATGATTTTGTGATGTGATATTGGCTGCCTGTGCATACATTCCCTTTCCTCTATTATGTTCTGCCTTCTCCTCTTTCTTTCAGCCACCTTTGCATTTTTGGTTTGTACGCAAGAGTACATTTTTAGCCCTGCATAAAGCACAGTCCCCCGTAGAAAAAAAACTGCAGCGCCAAAACACTACATCCAATAATATATTTCTCTTGTGCAAAAAATTGTGAATATTTCAATAGTTTAATGGAGTCTCAAGTTTTATATATATATATATATGTATGTATGTATGTATGTCTTTATTTGTATAGCGCCATAAAATGTACATAGCGCTTCACAGTAGTAATACATGTCATATAAATAACAAATATAAATAACAGATCATGGGAATAAGTGCTTCAGACATACTGTAAAAGTAACATTAAGGAAGGAGTCCCTGCTCCGAGGAGCTTACAATCTAATTGGTAGGTAGGGAGAACGTACAGAGACAGTAGGAGGGAATACTAGTAAGTGCGTCTGCAGGGGGCTAAGCTTTATGTGTCATGTGTCCATGATTATCCAGTGCTATTCATATGCTTCTTTAAGCAGATGTGTCTTAAGGTGGGTCTTAAAGGTGGATAGCGAGGGGGCTAGTCGGGTATTGAGGGGAAGGGCATTCCAGAGGTGTGGGGCAGAAAGTGAGAAAGGTTTTAGGGCGGGAGATTCCACCCCACCCAATCGCATATATATAGTGTGGGTGCGGAGAACATACAGTGTTACCAGGTGTAGTGCTTTACCTGTTAGGCTCACAGGAGGGCTGAGCTTCCACCACGGGGAACCTGGGGCAATTATATTAAGAGTAACCCTGTACTCGGTGCAGCGCCTCCACCTGCGATGGTTCCTAGCAGAGCAGGAATTGTTCCTCGCAGGACACATATAAATAACCAGCACAACGTATGTCAACAATCAATGACTTTACTTGCATATCATAACCCTAAGCAGATACACATATATCAACAGGTGTCCCTCCCTAGAGGAGACACTGACTACTGCGTCTCGCAGGACGCTAACCCCCTATCACCGGGTGATCCCACCCCGTGTCCGGTAACCTCACACAATGTCAAGCACTCTACAGAGAAAGGATATGGGTGACTGCGCAGCCACTAACTAATGGAACTGTTGGTGCACTTGTAGAGTTAGAGTACCTGCCGAGCACTCCAGTGCTCGGATCTGCAACTGCTTCGAAAAGGATCAGACGAGCTCCTACATGATATCCCGGATCCCCCCACGTGGTGATCCTGCCAGGGGCGATCCCACCCTGAAGATAGTCCAGCTCTCTTTAATGACAGAGACTTGAGCCCAAGTCTCTCAGCAGGAAACGCAGCGTCCGCTGTGTCCCTAACTAACAAATAGCTAATAGGGCAGGGTTCCTAACCTAGGGCCTGTCCCTACAACACTCAGCTACTGTGACTCAGGGCAATCTGGGGCCTAGGGGACTGCTGGCCTAGTGCAGGGAGTCACTGACTCCTGCACCCTACCTCCTTCCCCTAGCTGCTCCGGTCACCAACTACCCAACGTGCTGCAAGCCCGTGAAAATGTATCAATCCCTCTGCAGGGAGATGCTGCAGCCCTATTGGCTCCCTGGAGTCATGTGGTTCGGCCCCTGTGCACCCTGGGGGCTGACAGTCCTGCACTGCGCATGCGCGAGCTGTCTGTGAGCCTCCCGCGCTATCTGGCTCCTGCGCATGCGCAACAGCACTACTAATGGCGGCGCCCTGCTCCCCGAGCCGCCATAACCGCAGCCCTAGCGACGGCCCGATCGCATCCCCGGCAACCGGCCCGCTCGCGTCCCCGGCAACCGGACGCATAAAAGAGAACGGCGCGCTGCTCGCGTATGCCCCCTCACCAACAAGGGACCTGGCTACATCTATATATTTCAGCATACAGTTGTATTTGCATATATATATATATATATAAATATATATATATATATATATATACAGTGTTCGACAAACCTATACATTTGCTCGCCCCGGGCGAGTGGATTTAACCCCTGGGCGAGTAAATATTGGCCCAAGCAGCACACGTTTTGTACTAGGTGGCGAGTAGATTTTTTTGTGTGGCAAGTAGATTTTTTGGTGATTTGTCAACCACTGTGTGTATATATATATATATATATCCCATCAATGCTCCATCCAGATAACATATGAAGAGATACCTTGTGAGGAGGGCGTTACCGGTGTCAGGCCCAACAGGATCAGAAACAAGAACCTCTGCTATTCAGGGCAGCAGCACTAGTAGTGTGAGATAACCCAGCTGCTCAGCATACTTTTGAGTTCTTCTTCTTACCGCTCATACCTGTAGCTCCTGTAACGGGTATTCCCCCACCCAACCGCATATAGAGTATGTGTGAGGGGGAACCTATGTGTTACCAGGTGTGGTGCGTATACCTGCAGGTTCACAAGAGGCCTGAGCCTCCGCTTGCTGGGAACCTGGGGTGCTCTCTGGAACGTTTCTTGATCAGCCCCTTTCACCTGTGCAGGATTCTAGGAGTATAGAATGTCCCCTATACAGGACCCGCATATAGTAATCACATAGACTGGAGTATATATATAACCATTTACTATATGCAGCATCAACATAATACAATACACTCACATTAACCATATGTTATCAACTCAATACCTGTACCAAAGTCTCAAGTGTCAGTCACTCCCGCTTAGGAGCGTACCCCCGTGCCCACCACCGTGTAGCCCCACACCGTGTCCACAGTATAACCCCTTGTCCCGTGGTCAGCGCTGCCACTATGTGTGAGTACTTTGTTGGTGCACTTATAACAATACCTGCCCGGTGCGGCGGCACCAGGCTTTAAAGGATCTTCACAAAGGATCAGTCGAGTTCCAGCATGACATCCAGGATCCACCCGCGTGGTGATCCGTCAGGGGCGATCCCATCCTGAAGATAGTCCAGAGACCTCAACATACCCAGACATTTCTCACAAACGTTTCATAGGTTTAGTGTTAATGTTTCCACATATAAGAAAAGGGCAAAGCTGTGCGCTAAGTATGGATGTCCTAATAGTGTGTAATGGTGGTTGGCAGTGCTAGGTAAGGGGGGTGGGTGTACCTAGGATCCCATAAAGCAATCATATCCAGAATACTAAATGGTGGTGAATAACTAATCCTGTGTGTATGTAAACACATATTGGACATGTGTGAACCAAACAATACACAAATATAACAAATATTGATTGAACTAACCTCAACCTATTAAACGCAAACAGTAGCAATCTGACATATGCATATTACATGCATCAGTCAGAGTGTTACGCCGGTGCTGCCCGCAGACCAGACCCGTCCCATGAGCTGAAGGGGGAAGTGGTAATACACGCATCCGCAGCAAAGGGAGCGTGTCCGGAGTGTGGTATAAAGTGTTGCCAGGCCAGGTGTAGTAATGTAGACAATACTTGCCGGTACCGGTTGTAGAGATAGAGTGAAGAATGCCTTGCCGAGGTCAAGGAGTGGAGAGCGGAGATAGGTTGTAGTCCAAGCTGGGTTCGAGGGGTATCAGAGTGAGCATTGTCCAAGGAGTGCCGAGATCGAGAGCCAGAGGGGGTAGTCGTACGAGCCGTGTCAGAACTTGTGAAAACACTAAGAGAATCCTGAAGTACTTCCATGCAGAGACTATGTCGAGCAAAGACTGAGAGCAGAGAGGAGCTAGATAAAGCAGGAAGGTCCAATTAGGAAAGGAGGTGGGACAGGAAGAGCTACAGGGAGACACTGCAGATTGGTGCAGGCATAACAGGCCAGGTGAGACTTGTTGGTAACCTGAGTATGTCCGTGCGGCTTCCGGGGGCGGAGCCTGACGTCCGGGGGACGAGAAGAAGAGTGTGCAGACTGGGCGCGCTCCGTAACGCATGTACGCGTGTGGACCGAGCCAGTGGATGGTGCAGGTGTGTGCGCGGGAGGGTGTGGGCATGCCCGGCGCTGAGCAGAGGAATCGCCGAGGGAAGTGAGTGCTCTGTGTGGGGAGTGCGGAGAATGCCGATTCCTGACACAGAGTAACCGTGTGCAGTCTTTGTTCAGCACTATAAGCTGACAATAAATAATGATCAGTCTCTGATGTTGATGAATAGGGATGGCCATGAACTGCAGCCTCAAGCAACAGGATCACAAATCCCCTTCACAGCAATAAACTTATAAAATAAAATTGGAGCACAAGTCACTGCAAGAATCCTTTATATAAAAAAAGTATATCACATATGAACAGACACCACTCAATAAAAAACACAACTTAATTGTAAAAAGAAATCACCTGAAAGGAGAGAGCTATGTCTCTCACTAGCTCTGCTTGTCCTCCCGATGTGCGCATAGCGTAGGAGCGATGAAGTAGCCTATTGAATCCACGGCAGGTGATGGATTCTGATCAAAATGAAGTACCTCTGGGTCAATACAGAAGCGGTCCCTTCACTTGGAGTCTGCGCGTGTGTTGGTGTCCTGTTGTTATGGTGTTTCCGAGAATTGGCATCTCAAAACCGGAAGTGCGCTCTCCTGGTGCCAAATGGAATTGGGTAATGGCAGAGGCAGTGTTCAAGCGGCTGGCTGTACAGCTGAATGCAAATCAGATTATAGATTACTTTTTGCTCGATCCTTAGATTCCATAGCTTTAAATGGTAATGTTGCTGCAGAATGCACAGGTATATCTCACAGAGTGTCCATAGAAATCAGTGGTAAAGTTCCTCATGGTCACAGATAGCTTTCCTGCGGCCCAGGACTACAGTTTCCACTGGGCCCCTCACACCCCAACACCCCCAGTGTCAGCAGCCTTGCAAGACTCCCCCTCTTTCTCCCACACCCCCATCTCTCCCCTCTCTCTCCCACACCCCCATCTCTCACCTCTCCCACCCACCTCGCTCTCCTATTCCCCCACCCACCCCCAGTATCGGCAGCCTTGCAAGACCCCCCACTCTATCTCTCCCACCCACCTCTATCTCCCACATGCCCTCCCCTCTATCCCCCACCCATCTCCCATACACACATCACCAACTCCCACCCTGCACATCACACACATCCCCCCCCCCCACGCTACACATCATCCAACTCCTGCACACTTACACATCACCCCCCTTCACCCTGAACATCACACACATCATCCCACACACACACACCCTATACATAACACACATCACGCCCCCCCCCCAACCTGCACATCACACACCCATAGGGTGACCAAAGTCCTATTTTTTAGGGCTCTGTTCTGACATTTTTGGGTGCTGTCCCAGTCTTTTGCTCACCCTGGTGAGCACTGACTATGCATGCGTGAAGAGCGCTTGCTGAGCGGACCTGCCAACTGTGCGTGCATGACATTTATTTGCACCCTACCCCCCCAACTCTGCACATAACACACATCACCCCCCACCCATCACACACATCATCCCCTCCATACCCATATCACTACCCCACCCATCACACACATCACACCCCCCACCCATCACACACATCGCCCCCCCATCACACACACATCACACACGCCCCCCATCCATCACAAACATCACCCCTCCCACCCTGCACATCACACATATCCCCCCCATGCACATAACACACATAATACTCCCCTGCACATCCCACCCCCCCTACACATCACATCCATGTCTCTAGCACATCACATCCACCTCCCCTGCACATCACATCCACATCCCCCTGCACATCACATCCACCATCCCCCTGCACATCACATCCACCATCCCCCTGCACATCACATCCACCATCCCCCTGCACATCACATCCACATCCCCCTGCACATCACATCCACCATCCCCCTGCACATCACATCCACATCCCCCTGCACATCACATCCACATCCCCCTGCACATCACATCCACCATCCCCCTGCACATCACATCCACCCCTCTTGCACATCACATCCATCCCCCGCTGCAAATAAAATCCATAATACTCCCTGCACATCACCCCCCTCCTTCCCCCCCTCCCAGCTGTCCTTGGGTGCCGCGCCGTTCAGCCACCAAATTTACATAGTGGGGGTGGGGCCTATACAGGAAGCCTCACCAGCGGAGAAGCGTATGCTGCAAGGGGAGAAAGCTGGGGCCTGGCACTCGGACGCAGAACTGGCAGCCCCAGGACAGCTGGTCAGGCCCAACTGCCAACACCATCCAGCCTGGCCCCCTGCAGACTCCAGGCCCTGGACAGTTGTCCCAGCTCCTCCCCCCTCCCCCTTTTGTTGCCGGCCCTGCTATTGCTGTAGAATTCACAGACATGCTTTAAAAAATGAAAGTTAAGATGACTACATTTGTATGTAGCCTAGAGGTTAGAAGTGTAGTGACGGGAACTAGATGTGCAGGAGGGCTAAGTCACAGGAACTATTACCCCTGCTACAGAGTAGAAGTTCAGGCTGGGCAGTGTGAGGAGGTCAAAATCAATCAGGGCACATGGGGCATTTGTGTTAATACAAACAATATTTTATTAAACATTAGCAGTAAACAACAACTTTATATACCAGCCGAGTTCCAACTGAAAGGGGCATATGTTTGTGTTAGGATGGGCTCCCCATGGATGTCATTAGGCTGACCTGTTGGAGGGAAGGATTAAGGTGTCTCTCCTAGCTTTACCTCTTGGAGCAGCACTGCGTACCATCGCTCAACAGCTTCCCAGCACTCCTATGATCCATATCCTGTCTCTCCTGTTCTTGCTGCTTGGAGTGAGACTCCTATGGTCCAACATAATGACAATTCCAGCAAAATACTGCTACACTTTGTAGTCACAGGCTCCTGTCACCTAGCTTGCCCACCTGGGCATTCCTACCACCACACAGAGGGACTTCCCTCATACACTAGTCCAAGATAGCTCGAAGGCCCGTATTCACCAAAGGGTGCTATGCTTCAGCACAACCTGACTGGCATTCAAATAAAAACAGAATGTATGTATAAATTTAGTTATATAGTGCTATCCATCTACATAGCGTCATCCATGTGCATAGCGCATTACAGCAATAATACACATGACATAATAGGGATAAGCGCTTCATACGTAAAAGTACTGTAGACATTGGGAAAAGGATTCCCTACCCCGAAGAGCTTACAATCAAAGTGGTAAGTAGGGAAAACTTACAGAGACAGTAGGAAGGTGTTATAGTAAGTGTGTCTGCAAGGGTTCATGGCAAATGCATATTAGATATCAGCCAATGAGCTAACCAAATGCTTAATGAAAGAGGTGGTTTTAAGATGGGCTTTAAAGGTGGATAGAGAGGGTGCTTGTTGAATGTTCAGGGAACGGCATTCCAGAGATGTGAGACAGTGAGTGAGAAAGGTTTTAGGCAGGAGAGGGCTTTAGATACAGAAGGCCTCCTTGAGCAGAACATAAGAGTCGGGATGGTGTATACCGAGAAATTAGGGCTGAGATATACTGTAAGATGGGGCACAGGAGTGTATAGCTTTGAGAAGGATACATTTGTAAGTAATACAGGTTTTAATAGGAAACCAGGAGAGAAATTTCAGCAGGAGAGACACTGAGACAGATTTAGGAGAGAGTAAAGTGATTCTAGCAGCAGCGTTTATGATAGATTATATGAGAGACAGGCGAGAGGCAGGAAGGCCGGACAGTAGAAGTTTACAATAGTCGAGACAGGAGAGAATGAGGGCCTGTGCTAGAGGCTTGCTGGACACCACAGGTGATATCCAGGGGGTTGGAGTTAGAGCCTGAGATGGACACATGTTGGGATCTTCCTGGTAGGTAGGACTGAAACCAGTTTAAAGCATGCTTTCCTATTCCAGAGCTCTGGAGTTTGTTAAGCAGGATAGCATGATCAACTGTGTCAAAAGCCTTTGCAAAATCTAGGAATACTGCACCAGTGAGATGTCCCCGTTCCATTCCACACTGGATTTCATTGCAAACTTTTAGCAGGGTAGTTACCAAGGAGTGTTTGGGACGAAACCCAGATTGGAATTGGGTAGGGAAATTTGTCTTGGTATAGAAATCGCTTAATTGGGAGTGGACACATTTTTCCATGACTTTGGATAGAATTGGGAGAATTGAGATTGGCCTGTGGTTTGAGACAGTGTTTTTGTCCCCACTTTTGAAGATTGGGACAACTCTGGCAGTTTTCCAGGTCTTAGGGATATGGCCTGTAGACAGGATAGAGTTGAATATGGACGCAATTGGTTTGGCAATGGCTGGGGCACCAAGTCGTAGGAACCTAGATTGTAGTAAGTCAGGTCCACATTGGCTGAATAGGGCTCCTGTATCCACGCAAGGCAGCAGGTTTAGGTTTGATGCGAATTAGCCACCACGCCAGTCGAGAGCAGGAAAGCGACAGAGCAGGTAGTGTCCAGGGACAAGTGCTTCCCTGTACTAGGCCTAGAGTTGCCCCGCAGGCCCCAGTTATGCCCAACCACTATTTGTTTGTGGCTGCTACAGAGAAAGCCCCCAGACAGGGACACTTCCACTACAGCAGCACTAGTATTAGGCATCAGTGACAAGACGCCGCACGAGGCCTGTGGTCTGGGACCAGACACAAGCCCATACTATCAGAGACACTCTTATAAGGACACCCTCCTACGGGAGACCCCTCCAGAGGTGGACGCCTGGGGATCCAAGCAGTGTGGGACTCATTGCCGCCCAGCGAATCATCAGCCACAGTGGCCTTGTCTGGCCTAAGACCAGGAAGGTATCTCATCTAAGTGCACCAATGGTCCTCAGGGGTAGCGCTACTCCCTACACTTTGGGTGGGGACTGATATTGTGGGACGGACACTGGAACATTGGTGCGACAGCACCCCAAGTACTGTGGGGACACTCTCCAGGGGTTGATATTGTGTTGTATAAGTGTTTATGTATTTAGGTGTTCAGTAAATATTCCTTTATCGTACCAAATGTGTATATTTACTGCTGTATTGTCTTGGAGGGGCTATCCTATTGCGTGGTGGAGGATCCTTCCCAGGTGGAGGCGCTGTGTGTTAGTTAACAAGGTCACGCCATGGTCCCTTCAGCGAAGGATCAGGCCTCCTGTAAGCCCCTTAGGTAACGCACCACATGTAGTTTCCCTAGACACGCAAACTGCAAAACTGCAAACTGCTTTCTTTTGGGTGGAGAAGATTTTCCCATTAATAATGTTGGTGCTAAAAGCTGCCACTCACCTCTCCTTCCACCTCTTCCACAATTCACTGCAGAAAAACGTTGCCTACGCTTCCAACTGCTTTCCCACCACCACAGTATGGTCAGCACACTTTGGGAACACTGAGAAGAACAATCTATTTTCCAACTGACTTTAAAATGGACATCCATTAGAGAATAGGAAATCCTACATTTAAAGAAGGCCAACTCTGTTATACAAAAAGCATTTAACACTCCAAGCATAATTCGATTTTCTGGAAAAAAAATTACTATTTTACATATCTGATTGGAATTTAACAATACGTAAAAAATATTACCTTCTGTGTACGTTTAGTAATATGCCTCCAAGAATCCTTCATTGCATAAATGAAAAATTGAATTACTTATCTAGTGTCCAAGCAAAGCACTTTTATACGTTTTTATTATCATCTGCTCCATATTCTAACTCTGACTGCAGGCGGTGTTGATGGATGGGTCCTTGTGATCTCAAACTTCGAGATGATATTTCTTTTGTCAGTACTTTATGTTCAGGCAAGGCTCATTAAGATGTTACTAATACATTCTAGGGTTCAATAGCAACATAAAACTGTTTCTTCTACAAATGGGCAACAGCTGTTAAAATGAATCAGTTACTCTTAAAAAACAGTCTGAATTCATAATGAATATATATTTCTAATATGACAATCTACAGTAGGAAATAATTCGTGACTCAGTTAGTCATATTTGAGTCATGCAGGTTTAAGTGGAACTCTTTTAAACCAGAAACTAACTTCATACTTGGATTAATTAACTGCCAAACAAGGGTATCTACCATTTACATTCTTGAATATCAGTTACCACACTTTATTCGCTCATTGTCTCCTACACTATTATACACTTTTCCCCCATAAACTCGGTCCTAACCCTAAAAACGAAAATAAAAAAAAATATGACAAGCAACATCATTCTAGACCAGGACTGCGCCTGTATTCCATTCTCATGTTCAGACACTAAACACTCTATGGGATAAACTAGTTTTAAAGAGCTTATCGCTTTATCCATTCTACCAAAGAATAGCAGTACCAAAATTGGAGAGTTCATTAGTAAATATAATCATCATGAATTTAAAGTTCAGACTATAGTGATTAAAGCAGATTTAAAGGTCATGTGTACAAATAAAAAATAGTGTATAATTGCATGAGAATAATGTTCATAACACCAATTATTGACAACAGTTACAAAATGCATGAGGGATGCCTCAAAAAACATAATGGGGGAGTTGAATCTTACATCTCGAAACAGCTTCTTCATTACAGCCATAATACGTTTGTTTCTCCCTTACATTTTATGGTTTGACCGCAATAAAAAAATATACCACAGACTGTCCAAATGTCCTAAAGTAATATTCTTAAATTTACCAGAAAAGCAACAAATTGATTTAGAACTCCCAATGCTGGTTCAGTGCTTGACGCTCCGTACTAAAAGTGGATGGAGTTTGAATTTTCTGAATATTTCATATGATTTTTCCCCTTTTTTTATTATATTTACCCTCTTCACAATGAAAGGTAACTTCCTGAGGCACACGTTCATATGGTTATATTCCCAAACTGTAGCTACCACCAGTGAAATAGAGTGAAAAAGAACAGTGAGTGAAAATTTAGGACAGTGAGTGTGACAAATGCAATCTCAGTAGCATGTGTGTAAATTAGTTGTAATAGTTATGGTAGCATTTCTCACAAAAATAAACGGTGCTCTAAACTGTAACAAACTGTGCTCAGGCTTCTGCAGAAAAACCTCTTAAGGCGGAGCCCGAGCGATGGGTGAGCTAAGGCTGGAGGCGCTGGGGAGGCGTGGCAGAGGCATGGTGGACCGACGCGTCACAAGGCTGGTTTGCCCTCATTGGCTGAAAAAACAAAATTATTTGTCTTTTGAAAAATCTGCCGCGTGGTCACTCTTCGTCACGCTCGCGCACACTATGGATGCCCGATGGAGCTTCTGCCACTCCCCCCCCTCCCCCTCGACCTCTCGTCGTTGCCGAGCTCCAACTCTCCCCCAGCTACAGGCCTCTCCCTCACTCTGTCCTTTGCTGAGCGTCTGAAATTAGCACGCGTCGGGCCTCTCTCTCATGCCGGCACATGTCGGAAGCTGACATCAGATGGCACAGTGTGCACCAACGTCAGAGGGCCCGGCGTGGGACAGTTAGTGAGTAGGGAGGCCCACAGCAAGGGGAGAGCTGGGGCCCGGCGGCCAGGAGAAGGTCAGGCCCAACTGCTTTGTTCGGCCGCTGGTCCCTCCGCAGCCACTGGGCCTGGGTCACTTGTCCCAGCTTTCCCCCCTGTCATCGGCCCTGAGAAATGCCATAAACATGTTAAATAATGTAAAAACAATATATGCACTCACATGAAGTCAATGGTAATTTGGCACTTCAAAATATCCTGTGGCTAAGAACTGTTCCTAGTAGATCTTCAGTAATTCTCTCAAAATGAAACAGAGGGGATTGTCGCCAGTAGTGGACAAGATGGTCGCTTAAAGACGGAGCTCCGTGCAGGTAGGGGGACAAACAAGCTTAAAGCACTTCAATTCCCTCTCCCACCCCAATACAATCGCAGCACCTCACAACCACCCAAGATGCCCAGCACCAAAACAAAAATGCCTGAAATTACCCATCAATCCTTCAGGCGAGTGGAGACAGGGCCGAGGCAAGTGGGTGGGAGCAGCAGGATCGTGGGTGCCATCTTGTTCCCCATGAGACTCTCGAAAGGGAAGAGGGAGTTGAAATGGCAAAAGACCAGATAGAATATGCTGACAAACTTAGTAACAAAGGAGGACATTAAAAAAAATGTTCAAGGACATAACATTAAGGATTAAAAGTGAAATAACTGAGATTAAGAAAAATGTAGCTTCGCCTGGAGATAGAGTTATGAGCTGGAGACCGAAGCATGCACAATATCAGAAGCACAGGAGCAGATGATGCATAAAAACATGCTCCTGCACATCGAAGACCTTAATAATAAGGGGAGACGCTCCAATATAAGATCCAGGGCTTCTCATAAATAATAGAAACTCCAGAGCTGGAACCCTATCTACAGAAACTATTTTACACATTTTTTAACATGATTATGGACTTACTACACTATGAAAATATTTTTTGATATTTTCTTTTGATTGATTCATCTGTGCTCCCCACATCAAAGCGTTTTTTTTTACATTTATATGGCTCTATTTTTGACCTTATTCTTCAGCCTCTATATAACAAATGTAACATTTTGTATTACTCACCGAACTGGTTCCTACAGTTGCTACAATTCCTGAATTGGACGTTGTGATTCATTTATGCACGGGTTCAACCGGTCACGGTAGGATGCATTTCAGGCACATGGTACTCACAAATATTTCATCCATTATCTATTTCAACCATGGTCCTGCATCATGTCTCTCACGACAGCATGTGGGGGCCCCTTCTGCTAAAATTAAATCAACGCACGTGTCACATTCCTCGCAGGAAGCTTTTATCCGGATAATGATGTATTTATATTTGAACAAGGTCAAACTTTATACTCTGTTGAGCAAAATAATAAAGTTATGTACATTTGTAAAGTAGGAGAGCGAAATATAAATAAAGTATTATGGGTCACAAAAACATAGACAAATACATGTCTTCATTAAGACCAATGGGAAACAAAGTGCATTTAACATACACTTTGGAATCCATTTAGTTTCTCTTTGCAATAAAATCTTATAAATTACTTTGTTAAACACCCCTTTTAAAATGTTTAATACCAAAGATTCTGAAATGTTTTGTTGATTTAATGACACTTATTAAAATGTTTAGCAATTGAATTTCGTTTATCATTTTTCAAAATGGCACTCATGTTCTTAAATGATTTTTCGATAGTAAAATAATATTCTGATAAATAAACTAATTTTGTTCATTAATGCCTGAGTGCTGTTTGTCTACTTCTTTTGCTACCTCTTTTGTTTTATACATATGTAGCAGGGTTCCCCCTGGGTTACCCATACCTCCACGAGAGCTGGCGGGTGCGCGGGGAACACTGGTGCTGGCGGAGGTTGCGGCGAAACTGCATGAAAGCAGGACGCGAGTGGTGTGGGGCCGGAGCGGCGATCCGGTCGCCGGAGCTCCACTGAGCCAGAGGCGGCCATCGTGAAAGTGCGCATGCGCAAGAGGACACGCGGCGGCCATTACAGGTGCACACATGTGCAGTAGATACACAGAGCGGCCAATACAATTCAGCTCTGCCGGGGAACTACAATCCCCAGCAGCCCCAGGGGCTGCTTGTCAGATGGGGAGAGGCAGCCCATAGGGATAGAGGATTCCCCTGCACTAAGGATACATTTTCACGCGCTTAGACCGTGCCGGCAGTCGGAGCTGGGACAGCATAAGTGTAGGGTGTATATGTGCAGGGAGCCAGTGGCCCCTGCACTAGGCCAGAGACCCCCTTACACCGCAGCTATGTCCCGACTCCCCTCTGCTTGTGGTTGCTGCAGGGATCGGCCCATAGCATAGGGACACGGCCCTTTAGAACCAGCAACAGTGAGGGACACAGCCAGGACGCAGCGGCATCCTGGCCCTTGGTGGTCTGGGACCAGATCACCCCCTGAAGAGTCTATCTTTGATGTAGATACCTAACACGGAGACTTTCCTATGCAAAGACGGACGCACCGGAGTTGTCAATCACAGTTGGATCTGTGTACCCCATCGCAGGACACAGCGCGCCCGGGTGCGGATGCACCCGGCAGGTACCTTCTGCACAAGTGCACCAACATACACACTATAGTGGCAGCGCTGACCACATATAAGGGTGAGGACTATATTCTATATATGGACACCACGGTGGGCAGGTGCCCAAGGGCCTCACCAGGTACTGTGGGGACTGTGGATACGAGTGTGGGACACGTAGCGGTTGGTTACGGCCATGCGAGCCTGGTGGGTAGCTGTAACCAGTAGCCATATAATAGTCTTTATTAAATTGGTTATTTTCTGTTTACTCATGAGTGTGTGTGTTTATTGTGCAAGCACACACACACATATATATATATATATATATATTGCAAGAGAGAAAGAGCCCTAAAAAAAGCACTCTAGTTTGCCTGGCAGTACAAAATCACAAAATTTTATTAAGGGTTGTCACAGAACATAAAGTTAAAATACAAAGCACAGAAAATTAAAATAAGGCATGGATCCCCTATGTATAGCAAAACTTGTTATATCCTCCAACCAGAGGGTCCCATTTGGGACAATACAAAAGTCTGAATAAACAGGATAAATGCTCTAAAGTACCTGACAAGGTGGAAACAGTGAAGCTAACAGCAGACAAAAAACAGTGGCTAAGTTACGTGGTTAATACAAGGAACAGCAATACACTTCTATCTCCCTTAGATCTGGGATAAATACAGAGTAATGCAACGTCAATAGGACTCAATGTAAAACACACATGATGCAGTCAAAAAAGCACACCTTAGTCTGCAGCAGCAAATGAGCAATACGTCACCTCAAGTCAGGTACTCAGCAGTGTCTGGGGAGGAAACAAGGAGCAAAGCTCATAGCATGTGAACATGTCCCTGAGAGGGGACAAAACAGGGGATCCTGCCTACTAGACCTGCTCCTACGCGTTTCGGCTTGAGCCTTCTACTGGGAGTGGTACTGTAGGCAGGGTGACATACGTGAATACGGAAAGAAGGCACTTCCATCTGACACATGCATCAGACTTCACTCTTTTACAGGCATTTGCCATAGAGAAGGTGAGCCTTGGGCTAAGAGGTGGCGATTTAGAGAGGGCACTTCTACGTAGGGAGTCTAGGTGGATCGTCCAAATGGACTCTATGATGCCACGGGGCCTTAACGACTACCTGGGCTTCTCGATGTTCCTATAGACGCAACCTACAGCCCTTAATTTGACGCACCCTTTTTCCCTCACTTTTGCTTGTGCTAAAAATTGTATGTGATGAGAATCTCATGCGCTTCCCTCTCTCTCCTTTTCCCTTCTTTCCGTATTCAATTATAGAGTCCTGGGTTTGAACCACATAGGATCATCAAGAATTTGGGACTTGATCTATACTGCATCCAAGACTGGACGAAAATGGCAAGATTACATGTTGACACCGGCATCAGGAGAAGAACAACTCCACATATCTTCCTGCAAAGACTATATAAAACAAAGGACTATATCTATACTCACCCTTTTTGGCTACACCATGTCATTACCTTCATTAATCTATACATAGGTGGAGTATATGGAGAGACTATAATATATATTTCATTCTATAGACTCCCAATTTCTAAAGAGGACTTCTTTGGGGAGTTACGGGGTTAAAACTCATGCACCCTTTTACGATCTGGGACTGCCTTATATATATCCCCTAAGAATTATTTAGCATTCATTATGTTAACTATGAATCCTCCACGTGTATATATATGATGTTTAAGCTATGTAGCATATAAGGGATATTATTAATTTCAGAAGTATAGGAATTCATTTCTGATCAAATGATGCTATAGTTGGTACTTCATGTGTTTTAAACAATGATTATGAAAGTTATGATACACTCTCTGATGTTGATAAAAACTTATGATTCCATTCTAGTCACCACTATGCCTGCAGCACATTTCTGTGTGCTATTTAGTCATTGACTACTACCAGTTAATGCTGCTATGCTAAAAACATCAATACATTTATTGTATTTTTGACCTGTTTATCCCTCCTCTGTGACCATATATACTTTATTAGTAGCTTCATTCTGCTATCCTTATTCAGTGTGTAATGTCCCTTTAATATAATCCTTGTAAATAACACAGTAGTGAGCTCAATACACTGCGCATGCACACGGCACAGCACGGTATCAGGGTCATTACTGAGACAGTGATTTTCTCTGCTCCTAGGGCAAGCATGCACAGTGAGGCGTGTTGAAGTGTAACCAAACAGAAATGCATGCCAGTTCTGTTATGAGTCAGCAAGGGGCGCCAGGGACGGCAACGGATGACGTCACGGACATGCGCAATTGCAACCGTGAGGTCCGCTTTGCCAGTAGTATCTGAGGTCTAGGAAAGGAGATGCTTTAATATTGCTATCACATGTGCAGCTTCCTGACAGAGTAGTGTAGGCGACAGCCATGGCATAGACGCAGGCTGATGACGTCATGCGCATGCTCACTGCGTATCTATGGAATTTAGCTGCCAGCACTGCCCTCTCTTATTAAGGTAGGCGTTGACACGGCATACCCCTACCATTGGCCCTCTGGTCATGACGCCCTTATGACACCGTATGTAAGCTCATTATGTCCATCTGTATACCCTTTATTCCCCATGTTATCTATTAATTACATCAGGTGCCACCACTCACTGGCCCAATTAGATCCCTTTTTAAGATGCATGTCACCCTGCCTACAGTACCACTCCCAGTAGAAGGCTCAAGCCGAAACGCGTAGGAGCAGGTCTAGTAGGCAGGATCCCCTGTTTTGTCCCCTCTCAGGGACATGTTCACATGCTATGAGCTTTGCTCCTTGTTTCCTCCCCAGACACTGCTGAGTACCTGACTTGAGGTGACGTATTGCTCATTTGCTGCTGCAGACTAAGGTGTGCTTTTTTGACTGCATCATGTGTGTTTTACATTGAGTCCTATTGACGTTGCATTACTCTGTATTTATCCCAGATCTAAGGGAGATAGAAGTGTATTGCTGTTCCTTGTATTAACCACGTAACTTAGCCACTGTTTTTTGTCTGCTGTTAGCTTCACTGTTTCCACCTTGTCAGGTACTTTAGAGCATTTATCCTGTTTATTCAGACTTTTGTATTGTCCCAAATGGGACCCTCTGGTTGAAGGATATAACAAGTTTTGCTATACATAGGGGATCCATGCCTTATTTTAATTTTCTGTGCTTTGTATTTTAACTTTATGTTCTGTGACAATCCTTAATAAAATGTTGTGATTTTGTACTGCCAGGCAAACTAGAGTGCTTTTTTTAGGGCTCTTTTTCTCTCTTGCAATATTATATGCCCTTATAGCACCACCGACAGATTATTATATCTAGATTCACCTTGTCGGTTTTTTAGTTGCCTTAACTTGTCTTATGGATACGGGGTCATCTCTTTTTCTCACAAAATATATATATATATATATATATATATATATATATATATATATATATATATATATGTAGCCCTTTTTCTGAACACCTTCCTAAGGGACTACTGGTCGCTGTATAACACCTGCGGCTCCAGGAGATCTGAGCCTCCGCTAGCTGGGAGCCTTGGGTAATACTCACACATTTACATAGCGCAGCGCCTCCACCTGCGATGGCTCCCACCAAAGGGGGAGTGGTTCCTCGCAGGACACTCAGTAAACACATACAGTAGCGACAACGTTTATTGCACTAAATGCCGGCGGCATGCCGAGATCTACCCCAGCTGCCGCCAGTAATAACCGCGCGCCGCCGCGTTTCCCCCACGCACCCCCCCTCCACTTCGCGTGCAATTTACCCCCCCTTCCCGACCCCGAACCCGGCTCCTGCTCTGCCCCTCTGCTTCCCCGCACCCCCGCTTACCTTAATTTGATCTCCAGGGGTGTCGGGGAAGCCTGGGGAAGCCGGGGAAGCCGGGCGCGCATGTGACTGTGACGTCACAGTGCGCCGCCACGCGCCGCGGCTACCCGGTTCCCAGACGCATGCAGCCGGCGGCTTTTACTCGAATAAAAGCTGCCGCTGCTGTACACAGTGATTTATATAATAACTAACACTTTACTTAAGAACATAGAGAATATCATCACATATAACCTTATGCTATAACTGTATAACCTTACACACAATATCAGTGTTCCCACCCAGTGTCCGGTAATCCCCCACCCAATGTCCCGCACTCCTACGGAGATCGTGGGTGACTGTGCAGTCACTAGGAAACTACTAGGCCTGTTGGTGCACGTGTAATTCAGAGTTACCTGCCGAGCACTCCAGTGCTCGGACCTGCAACGATCTTCGCAAAGGGTCAGACGTGTGATGAGTCCGTCTGATCCTATCCTGGCGATATTCTCTGTGGACCCCAACGTGGGTCCGAACTCCGTCATGGGACTGCAGCAGCCACTGAGTCCCTAACTATCTAGGTGGCATTCGCTACACTACAGGCCATCCCTATAGCACAGCAACCTGATGTGGCTTTGGGGAAACTCCTAGGGGCCTACAGGGGTAATACCTGTCCCACTCCCCTAACTCTCCAAGTCCCCTAAGCCTCACTAACAACTAACTTACTAACAGCGCCTGCAGCAGACACACTGCACACACAGTCAACCTGCAGACCGCAACACACGCTGCACACACTGTACTCGGTACATGCAGCAACAACATGCAGCAACAATACACAGCACACACTGTGCCTACTTGTCAGCGCTCACAGCACAACCAGCCGTGACACTGACAAGCATGCACCCTCTCACACCTAAGGGCAACCTCCCTATCTCGGGCCGTCCCTTATCAATTACCCCCTACCCTAACAGGGATTGGGGCCTGCCTGGGACTTGGGGATCCTTACCTGGTGCAGGAGCCACTTGCTCCCTGCACCCTTCCTCCCCCTTCCTGCTCCCAGCTCCAACTGCCGTTGCACAGCACGTGAAATGTATCTTATTCTCCTGGGCTGAGAATCCTCCAGCCCTATTGGCTCCTATCAGGCACCTGGTTCCTGCCTCCCTAGGCCTCCTGGGAGTTGTAGTCCCAAGGAGGCTATATCTGTAATGGGGCCGCGTGCGCCCTTCTCCCGCGCATGCGCGACCTGTCTAGGGCCTTCCCTGCGCCTGCTTGCCACTGCGCATGCGCGAACTATCGCGCAATGGCAGCGCCCTGTTCCCCGAGCCGCCGGGACCTCGGCAACGCGATCGCGGCCCTAACAACGGGCCGCTCGCGTCCCCGGCAACCGGCCACATCAGGGAACAGCACACAGCTCCCTGCACTAGCCCCCACCCTCGCGTTCTCCCGGCGGGTCCGTCGCTGGCTCCGGCGGCACCCGCAATCGCTCGCCACGCTACAGAGAGGGTCAAGGAGGGTAAAACAAACCCAGGGCTACATTCTCCCCTTTGTAGAATCCCAACGACTTCACTTGGGTAGCAACCATACAGAGTATTATATAATGAAAAACGCATGGCAAACGGTACATCACATACAACATGCATTTGTTCACCGGTACCCAACATACTCGCATGGATACCCGAGGCCAGCTGAGTCTCAGAGTGGAGTGCCCCTAACTGATTGGGTGAGGGTATCCCACCTTGACTCCTGTGAGTCTTTTGGAACTCCATATCAGTCTCTACCGCCAAACCACCACCTCCCCCTCGTAGAAAAAATAGTAAGGGGTCCTGGGTATTGACCCTCGCCGGACCCTCCGGTTTCGTCTCGCGGGAGACAGGGAGGTTCAGTCTCTTTCCTCGGTCCACCACATGGCGAACAAAACACTCCATTGTGCGCATGGAAGAGGCCACAACTACCAGAGCGGTCTCAGCACAATCTTTGTCCGCTCCAGCAATCCCTTTAACGGTGACATCTTCTGAGGACAGTACACCCTCTTCGTGCAGGCCCGCGTCTTGAGAAGGCCAAGCTTGGAGATTCCTCGCGCAGGAGTAAGTGTCGCTCCTGGCCGCTGTACCGGATACCTTGATGAGGTCAAATCCGCTCCCTGGTCTGCAGAGATCTTCTGGGGGAGACACCTCCACCAGGACGCGATGATGGGGTGAGCCCATCGCCCGGGTGACCCTACCTTTGGAGCCACCAGGCCCCACGATCACCTGGTTGCTCACACCCGACACCCCTTACTTCGTCTTCGTTGGCAGGTACTGATCCCAAGCCTGGGACCGCTGGTACCTCGGTGGTAGGCCAGACTGGCCGTTGCAGGGCACACGGGCCCACAGCAGGGTCCGAAGCATTCGGATACACCTCCTCTAGGGCACACGGACCCACGAAAGGCTCTGTATCAGCTGAAATAGTTGGCTCTGGGCTTCGTGGTTCCTGCTCGGGAACCGGGTCTGGAACCAACATCTGGGGTTCCAGCATCTGTAGCTCTGTTGTCGGCGGCTCCGGCTCGGGACCGGAGTCTAGAATGTCCAATTGGGCACACGGCTCCTCCACCACCTCCATCGCTGACGTGGGAGAACTAGTAGCGGCTTCACCCGCCTCGGTAGAACCATCAGGCGCCTCTTTCTCCGCTGGTTCCGTAGCCTGGGGTATGACAGGCTTTAAGAACCAGGCCCAGCAACAGTCACATTGGGGCTCCCATGCCAGTGCACCTCTAGAACAGTCACAGGTGGTGCTAAAACACTGGGTAAACCTTTCTCCGTCCACCTTGGTTGTCTTGAAGCCTAGCGGTAACTGAGACAGGACGGCTCCCTGAGCACGGGCTTCTTGCAGGCAGGGGCACGCTAGCACAACGTCCTCTACTCCTGGCGCTCGCCAGGACATATACACATTGGGGTGTAACCCCTGGCAGTCTACCTCATTCTCGGAGGATGAATAATCCGTCCCTGCATCAGTGTCCTCCTCCTCCTCAGATAGTTCTGTAGCCTGCGGCAGCTTGGGACACAGGAACTGCGCTGCACAGTCAGGACACTCGGGTACCCAGGTCAATTCACAACCGGGGAAATCACATTTAGAACAGGGACCTTGGAGACACTTCTTCCCTTCCACTTGTGTCACGAACACCCCACGCGGTAGCTGATAGGCATCAAAGTCCTCACTACCAGGTATAGTCACGTCCCTTTGTAAGCATGGACACAAAATAACGGTTACATTCACTCCTCTTGTTCGCCAGGCTCTATGCAACTGAGGGTGTATTTTACTGCAGCCGTCACCTTTCTCATCATGGTGAACAGACATGGCTGATCGCTGTTCACTGTGCTCACTCACAGTGTGGGGGCGGGTCTCGGGTTTTCCCGCCAGTCTTGGACAGCGGCTTGCAACATTCTTCTGTGCAGGCTGGCAGTCAGCCGCACATGTGCCATTTTGATTTGGCCGGAGCCGCCATTTTAGGTGGGACTCACTGTTAGCATCCCTTGCTGCAGGAGCCTCCATTTTGATCACAGCCCTGTCAACTACACTAGGGCTATCAATACAGGAGGAAACTGTCAAGTCAGGGTAAATAAAGGGGCATCCATCGGTCGGACCCCCGGGCAGATACAAGAATTGGGGGCCGTCTTCCTCGCTTATGGCCTGGCCCACATGCATCAGTACGGTACTCCATTGCAAGGTGACATCATACCTTCGCCCTCTGACCCACGTACAAGCTAGCCCAGGGAGTTTCCGAACTTGCGTCTGGACCTCTAGCAGAGACACGCCAGCAGGGACTGCCCCCACGGCAACCACACGGTTGGGAGGCACGTTAACCTTCAAGGCCCGCGCATAGACCTCCTGCTTTGAGAGCGCCCACATGGTGAAACAAAAATAGGACACAATTTAGAAAAAAAAATTACAGGGCACCCCTGTCTGATCTCTCAGCAGCGCCTCCAAATGTAGCCCTTTTTCTAAACACCTTCCTAAGGGACTACTGGTCGCTGTATAACACCTGCGGCTCCAGGAGATCTGAGCCTCCGCTAGCTGGGAGCCTGGGGTAATACTCACACATTTACATAGCGCAGCGCCTCCACCTGCGATGGCTCCCACCAAAGGGGGAGTGGTTCCTCGCAGGACACTCAATAAACACATACACAGTGATTTATATAATAACTAACACTTTACTTAAGAACATAGAGAATATCATCACATATAACCTTATGCTATAACTGTATAACCTTACACACAATATCAGTGTTCCCACCCAGTGTCCGGTAATCCCCCACCCAATGTCCCGCACTCCTACAGAGATCGTGGGTGACTGCGCAGTCACTAGGAAACTACTAGGCCTGTTGGTGCACGTGTAATTCAGTGCAACGATCTTCGCAAAGGGTCAGACGTGTGATGAATCCGTCTGATCCTATCCTGGCGATATTCTCTGTGGACCCCAACGTGGGTCCGAACTCCGTCACGGGACTGCAGCAGCCGCTGAGTCCCTAACTATCTAGGTGGCATTCGCTACACTACAGGCCGTCCCTATAGCACAGCAACCTGTGGTGGCTTTGGGGAAACTCCTAGGGGCCTACAGGGGTAATACCTGTCCCACTCCCCTAACTCTCCAAGTCCCCTAAGCCTCACTAACAACTAACTTACTAACAGCGCCTGCAGCAGACACACTGCACACACAGTCAACCTGCAGACTGCAACACACGCTGCACACACTGTACTCGGTACATGCAGCAACAACACGCAGCAACAATACACAGCACACACTGTGCCTACTTGTCAGCGCTCACAGCACAACCAGCCGTGACACTGACAAGCATGCACCCTCTCACACCTAAGGGCAACCTCCCTATCTCGGGCCATCCCTTATCAATTACCCCCTACCCTAACAGGGATTGGGGCCTGCCTGGGACTTGGGGATCCTTACCTGGTGCAGGAGCCACTTGCTCCCTGCACCCTTCCTCCCCCTTCCTGCTCCCAGCTCCAACTGCGTTGCACAGCGCGCGAAATGTATCTTATTCTCCTGGGCTGAGAATCCTCCAGCCCTATTGGCTCCTATCAGGCACCTGGTGCCTGCCTCCCTAGGCCTCCTGGGAGTTGTAGTCCCAAGGAGGCTATATCTGTAATGGGGCCGCGTGCGCCCTTCTCCCGCGCATGCGCGACCTGTCTGGGGCCTTCCCTGCGCCTGCTTGCCACTGCGCATGCGCGAACTATCGCGCAATGGCGGTGCCCTGTTCCCCGAGCCGCCGGGACCTCGGCAACGCGATCGCGGCCCTAACAACGGGCCGCTCGCGTCCCCGGCAACCGGCCGCATCAGGGAACAGCGCACAGCTCCCTGCACTAGCCCCCACCCTCGCGTTCTCCCGGCGGGTCCGTCGCTGGCTCCGGCGGCACCCGCAATCGCTCGCCACGCTACAGAGAGGGTCAAGGAGGGTAAAACAAACCCGGGGCTACATATATATATATATATATATATATATATATATATATATATATATATATTAACACACACATTCCCAGCTAGCTCAAACTCCCACACCCACCACATCATGAATATATATTTATGTCAAAAACAGTGCTACTGGGCGTGGCAAATGTATACAACAAAAGACAAGGGTGCCCAATGCTACATCCAATTGACAAAACATATAAAGTAATAAGTATAAAGTTTAAATACATCAATAATAATAATAATATTTACTTGGTTATTTAGTTAAACTCTTTGGCCAACACGTCATAAGCCTGCATACCACGTCAAGGTATAACCAAAATTAATGCAGGTCCTACACTACATTGTGAACCCTTCCCTTTACCTCTGTATGAGAGGAAAGAACCATACTAGATCCTGTTCTTTGCAGCAAAGTGAAAAGACCTCCCAAGTTATAAAGAGGAGGAGGAGTGAGCTCTGGGGTGAGGTGCCACCTACCTCCATTACAACTATTACCAGTCAGAAAATGATTAACACACACAGTCCCAGCTAGCTCAAACTCCCACACCCACCACATCATGAATATATATTTATGTCAAAAAGAGTGCTACCTATTAATAACAAATTCTGCAACGGACTCAATACAAATGAAAAAATATGCTGTTAAATATTTTATTAATTAAAAGTCTTGTTTATGGAATTAAGTTATTGTTTATGTTACAGTGTGTCCATGCAACTTGATTTATGTAGGAAAAAACAAAAGACGATCTAAATTATTATTTATATATTAGAACATGTACAGTAAATATTAGAACATGTGAGGATATTAGAACATGTGAATGCCCCTTTGAAAAGTGATCAACAAAATATATACACAATATTGGGAAAATTGAAGCACCATACACTTTCAGAACTGTATCGGCAAGCACGGAACCAGGATTGTCCATTATAAATCAAGTTGATGCTTTTGTGCTCAATTGAAGAATATAAATTCAGGACATTTTGACAATCTATTCTACATTTTTATTGTGATCAAAATATATGCACTGAGAAAACTCAATAATTCAAACAAAAACTCTGTTACTTTTAGGATGTGTAGCATGGTGCTCTCTGGTTCATTAAAAAATAATATCCTGTTATCTGCTTTAAGGGAGATTTACTAAAGATCACCAATTAATGATTTACTGGAAAACAGATTTTAAAGCTATTACAAAAGGGTCCAACAATAAATGAAGAAAAATGTAAGGTCAGGCAGTATTGCTTGATGCCCCCTTTCAAGTGTGAAGCAGGATAGAATGGATCATTGATAATGACATTGGAAAAAACATTTGGGGACATTGTTTAAAAAAGTGCAATACCACAGACAGGTATACAAGCAGCCTTAGCTAATGGAAATTAAATACTCAATATGTGAAAACACCCAATTACATAGTATAGCTGTGAGAACATGCATGCCAGTATAACCACAGTTTTATAATAGGTCCTGATGGAACCAATACTGTACATCAGGCCTGCACAACTCCAGTCCTCGAGGGCCGCAAACAGGCCAGGTTGTCAGGATATCCCTACTTTAGCACAGCTGGCTACATTAGTGGCTCAGTATGACTGAGCCATGAATTGAGCCAGCTGTGTTGAAGTAACGATATCCTGAAAACCTGGCCTGTTTGCGGCCCTCAAGGACTGGAGTTGGGCAGGCCTGCTGTACATCTTACTGGAACAGTTGCTTCACTAATAATTGATTATGGTGATAAGGAAAGAAGACGGATATCAGATTTGTGATAGTCTACTGATGGTCTGGGACGTTTGGCCGTGACCAAAGCGCCACCAGCAGTCCGCAACCACTACAACTCACCGCCCAGCAGGTCTCGCTTGACATTTCACCACCTGTGCTCCATCCTCGGTGCCATCTTTAAATCTCAATGTCCTGCGTGGTCGCTGCTCTTGTCGATGCGTGGGACATTTAAATATGTTGCGTTGGAACGGCGGGCACGCAGGACTCTGCAGGACATTGACGAGGTGGTGCTGGACTCGGAGGGGCAGCCATGCGGGACATTGGAGGATTGTGTGATTCTGTTCTACTGACATTGGTAAACTCTAAAATTCCCCATCACAACTGACAAACTAAGAACAGCCTCTCACCTCTAACCGCTCATGACTAAAATGAAAGATGCTTGAAATAAGTGTTGAGTGCTACAGGTATGTTTACATAAGGAAAGTGCAGGTGGACAGATCCGAGAAGAAAAGCCATATCAGGAATTGGCAAAGATACAAAGATTGGTGGGACCAAGTAAATCATGTGCGCAAGGAAGTATAAATATATATTAAGCCCTCAGATTGTATAATTTGTAGTGCGCTAGACAAAGGTAGCTGTTTACCCAAAGTCACCTGATTCTAATTGACCAATTGTAAATCGATTTGATACCTATAATAAACAACCATCAGCTTCTAAGAAGTGACTCCTCATCTGTACATAGCTAAGAACATCAGAATACAGAACAAAAAGGTTCCAGCAATAGCAAAGAGATATTTGAAGTAAAAATAACAAAAATTAAAGTGCAGAGGGAACTAAGTTCAGAATGAGGTTTTTATGTTTACATTTATGTAGCAAGCTCACAAATTGAATTTTTGATACTAAATTGACCACAAAGGCATTTTGTATTTGCCTGTTGTGGCAAACGTCTCCCTTTATGTAGCGCTGCCGTTTGCCCAGGCGCTATGCGACAAAGTCTTCTAGGGTTTAATTTGTGGAGAAGGGGACAAACACAGGAGTAGATATTTGTTTTTATGATTTCTTTTTTTTCTTAAAGTGACAGTGTTTAAAATGTTTAGTGTCACGAATGGAAAAATAATGGAAAAATAAACCGCTGAAGGTTGAGGGCTGAGTGCCCCTCATGTGTATACACATGTTTGTCCCCCATCTCTTCAAATTAACCCCTAGAAGACTGTGTTGTGAAGAGCCTGAGCAAACAGCAGCGCTACATAAAGGGAGCCATTTACCACACTGTCAATGTCAACTTACATCAAGTATTTTACAAAAATGTTTCTCACTTGTATGAGTTAATAATATGGGATCTAAGATGGGTCAACTAAGTAGGCAAAGTGGCCCTTATCTGACATCGGTTTATGTTCCTATATGAGAAGTGATTACATGGAGCAATATGAAGAGCTAGGGAATGAGTTAGTTGATACACATGCTATATTACAATGATGTCTAGTAATTTTAGCCATAATGCTCCTCCCCTTTTTATGAATAATTCAATCTTCCAACCTGCTGGTGACCTATTCTGCCTGACAAATATGTGTTGAAACAAACATTTCCTGCTTTTGGAACAGTTACTGAAAGTTGAAATAATTTCCATTGAACTGAATAGCGGACACGAAAAATCAATTTCCATAAATACTTTTCTCATCTTCCCAATGGACTCATTTGTAAAGAAAATTATAGACGGTACAGTACATACAACTTCATTGATTTACCTTCCTCAACAACACCTTCACATCTATTCCAACAAAGTCAATATTTATTGCTCTACTTTATTACTCAACCATAAAATTGTACAAGAGGAGAGTTGGAAGAGCAGCAAAATGACGTGAAAGGATGAAAGCAGTCCTCTGTGCAACTAAAGAAATACAGTAGCAAAAAATGCCCGGTAGCAAGTCTTGGCGTTTTAGAGTAAGAAAAATGGAAAGCCTTAAGTAAATTGAGAAGCGCTAAACAAGAGACGTGTCATAAGCAAAAGGAGACTTGTGAGATAGAAAATGAGGTGAGTAGCTAAAGAAGTAGTAGTTTGGTATTAAAAGAAAAAGCAGAAAATATATAGTTATGACGTGCATCTTATGTGTGATGATATTTTCCATATTGTAAGGGTTATTGCCATTGATTAGTGATACTTGTATTGCTTTATGGTCCCGCCTTTTGGTTTAATTTTAAACAAAGAAACAAAATGAATTGTTCATAAAATAAATGCAGATCAACTGCTGTGAGGAAACTATTTGTATATGATATATACGGTTCATTTGTGAACAATGAACCGTTTGCTTCTTTAAGAAAGTAATGCCTTACTGCATGGATCTTTAAATAAAAGACTACAAGAGCAGATTGATTTAATGGCCAAATATGTATTTATGGAAATCTGTGCATAGGATTCAAGGCAAGAAATGTAAAGTAAATAACATGAGGCTAGCAAGGATCTCATAATTGTTAGTGGAAAATTGATTATCTGTGCATTCTTAGGGGAATAAGGACCATATGAATATTGGAAGGTGAGAGTCGGCATTCAGATGAGAAGTATATCTTTGTGCTGCTACAAGTAGGAAATTAGAGCTAATTTGGCAATGTTACATACAGTAGTTACATAGTAGATGAGGTTGAAAAAAAGACATATGTCCATCAAGTTCAACCTATGCTAAATTTAGACGACAGATACTTTATCCTATATCCGTACTTACAGTATATTTATCCACAGGATGGCAAACAAATACCCCAGTAAAATATCATCCAATCATAGCTCATAAAGGGAAAAATAAATTCCTTTCTGACTCCAAGAATTACTGTAGCAATCAGATTACTCCCTGGATCAACATCCTTCCCATGTTTACTTTATGAGGTATATCCCTGTAAAATATATAGGGAATCATACCCCGGTCGCCCGCATGACAGGCTTACCTTACCCGTGTGAATTATACTTACCACAATACTAACAAGGATTATAGGTTAGTGGTAACATATACAGTATAGTCAATTTTGTATCTCTGCAGTCTATTTGCAGGTGTCCAGCTTTAAAAAACTGCTCACGCTTTTAGAAAACAGTTCATATTTCTCATTTTCAGCTACTACCAGCTAGCTCAGATTGATATTTAGCACAGTTGAGCTTAATGAATGCTTAAATTTTTTAAATTTAAAAAAAAAAATTTAAAAGGTACAGTGAGATTCACTAACTTATCTGCTATGTGTCATCAGTTCAGAACAGACTATGCATAAGGCTTTAATAAATAATACAGCAATGAAATACAAACTTCAGGTAAAACAAATTTTACAACTTTTTCCACAGTCAACCCAAATCATGCACATGTGCACAAAATTAGTATTTATAAATGCGGTCAATTCTTTAATTCAACATTGATAACATGTAGTCCTCACCGTAAACACAGCTAAAATAATGTATCTATTAGCTCATGACTTCCCATCTGAAATTCTGTAAATTCCTCCTCACCTGCCTTTCTTTCTTTTTCCTCTGCTGTCCAAACATAATGATGCCGCCTCATTAATTCTCTTTACCAACCACTCATTCTCTTGAAGTCCTCTGTGAAAATACCTCAGTCGGCTCACTAAGCCTTTCCAAATTACATTTCAGGTTTGTTTACTCCTATTTAAAGTTCTCATTGCTTCAGCATCCTTACATTCAGTTTTTCCAAGATTACATCTACAACCTAATTTCAGTCAATTTCCAAACTCTGCTTCTCTACAGTAGTTACGATTTAGTGACGTCACCAAGCAATGGACCGCAAACCGGAAGTGACGTCACCAAGCAATGACCCACAAACCAGAAGTGACATCACCAAGCAGCCACGAACAGCGCAAAACACAATTAATTAAGGAGAGGACACTAGGGACTTAACTATTATGCCCCTGGAGGAAGTCCATGTGATGAAATGCGTAGGGCGATACTGAAAGCTTGACAAAGCCATTGAAGCAGAGGTTTGAGGTAGAGTACCAAGAATGTTTGATCCCCGAAAGGCAGAAGCTGGATGTGGAGGGCCACCACGAGGGTTGCTGTGCAAAGGGTTCTTCTTGGACTTTTCTCCTCACTACATGACCCAGGAGGGTCCCACTGCCCATTTTGGTTTTCATGCATGTAAGTGTTTTATGTTTTTATTACAATTTGTTATAAAGTTGTCTGCATTAACCCGTTGTCCTCGCCTCTGTTTCCTCCCTGGGAGTATCCTGTCCCCCCAGTAAGAAGATCTACATATTGAGTTGGTTACTCTATAATAACTGAAAAGCCCATATTGCTCACATAAAATGTGAGTAGTATCATCATTTTTTAACTCTCAGAAATGTATTATACTGCAGTGTTGCACTATTTTTGGTGTTCTCTGTTTTTTTCATTTTATATATTACTTGGATGAGAGTGCACACCTGACCCTCTTGCCGGTATTCAACATTATATCGTGAGTTCTTCTCAACAGTGGCCTAATGATGTCTTAATTTTGTTTAAATATATATATATATAGTCAGGGAGACTAGGGGAGAAATGATGATGATGAACAAAGATGGCCATTACCGCATTGGTCATGACAATAGTAAGTAAGTGACCTCACGATACTCCTGCTCTACTGCTAAAAGGTTTGCGGTACTCCAATCAAATGACACTGATGTTATTGATCTTGAAACTGTTACATATAGTAGCATTATAGGAAGTACGAGACCGAAGGATACCAATTATAAAGATTTATCTGGTTTTTGCTCTGGGACTGGAGGTGTCCCTGCTCCTTCTTCTTCGTATTCTTGTTTTTTAGGGAAAGGCCAGAGTGCATCACAGAAAACATACCCGTTCTGGGACAAGCATCCCGCCTATCATGGGTCAGAACCACCAACTACGTTGAGAAGAAAGAGAAGTTCAGAGGAACACGAGCAGGGCAACCCTGCCAAAGAGCAAAGAGGAATAAGCTATTAAGGTGTGAACCCCGTAGATTTGAGATAGTTAATCTATCTTCTCACCAGATTTCTCACCAATTAGCAAGATATGTTTGATCTTTTCATTGACCTAAACAAATTAATTCGCAAAATCACAATTATGAGACATTTTTCACTTAAAGACCCTTGTGATTGGTCCCATCTTTAACACCCAAGAGGAGATCTGTGTGCAGGCTATGACCTCCCTGCTTATGGGGGTGGATTCTTTACAAGAACTACAGAATTCTCCTGAATTGGGTGTTCGATATGAGGTCAACCCACTATTATCTCAATTAAGTTCTCCTATGGAGTCTCCTTCTTTTCCCATCCAATTTACAATGGGATCTCATACATCTGTACCTTCTTCATCTGTCAGTTTTGAATCAAGTTCTATTAGTGAGTCTCAGTATTCTCTTTATCCTACTCCTCCTCTATTGCACTCCATTGATCAGGAGTCATTCATGGAGATTAGACATTCAACTTTGGGCCCCAAGTCTCAGTTCTTTCCTTAACAGTCGAAGGGAAACTTCTTCGAGTCTTTCTATACTATGGTCTTACAAGATCTGGAGAGTCTTGGTTCCAGACCCATGAGAGGTAGACCTAACCTCTCAGGAGAGGAACTAGTAGTTCTCAAAGAATTAGAAAATGGATTAAATTGTTATACGACAGGTCAAGGGGGGTGGTATTGTGGTACAGGATATGGTGGTCTATGTACAGGAGGCTCACAGACTCTTGCAGGATGTTACATCATACAGAATTTTGAGCTGTGATCCAACTTGTGAGTTTCAGGCACTCTATCGTAAACATCTGATGGAGGCCAGAGATTTAGAGATTATCGCGTAGTCAGAATATCAATTCCTTTACATAGAGCACCGTAGAATACCCATATTCCACCACCTACCCAAGGTGCACACAAATCAGACCAATCCTCCAGGACGGCCCATTGTCTACGGGGTGGAGTCTATGATGTTCAGTGTGTCTAAATAGGTGTTTTTTTTTCTACAACCCTTTGCCATCCAGCTCATATCTTATCTGAGGCACACACTGCATGTCATTGACTCCACCTCTGGGATCGAATGGAAAGGTTCCGATCTCTGGGCCACCTGCGATGTTGCATCACTTTACACATGTATCGAGCTTCGCAGGGGCCTACAGGCAGTTAGGTACTTTCTTCAGAAAGATCTCACTTTACATCCCACACACAGAGACATCCTTCTTTCAAGTATTCTTTTCATTTTGGAACATAATTATTTTTTATTTGAGAATGAGTATTATTTACAGGTCTGTGGAACGGCCATGGGGTTCGGGTTCACCCCGAGCTATGCAAACCTATAAATGGGGTTGTGGGAGGAACTTCGTGAATTGGCCAATGCTAGGCTTGGGGCGGGCTTGGTGTTCCATGGCCATTTCATCAATGATATTATTTTTATTTGGGATGGTGAACAACAGGAGCTCTCTGAGATTTTGTCCATTTTTGATCAGAATGAAATGGGATTAAAGTTTACCCACGTCATTCACCCTGTTCAGAACACTTTCCCTGATCTAAAATTATTCTTCTGTTCAGAGGACTCCAGAATCCATACTAAAACACACTTCAAAGAAGTTGCAGTTAACATCTATCTGCACGTTTCAAGTAATCATCATCATCAAAATGGCTGGAGAATATCCCTAGAAGTCAGTTTTTTCAGATCAAGAGAAACTGTACTTCACAGCAGGATTTTGTTGAAAATGATCAAAACAGTCAACTAAAAGAGAGGGATCTGAGCCTTTATGTATGGTTCAGAGTCAATCAGACTCCAACAAGGTTAACGTTCCCCGGTTTATTACCACATTTAACCGGGCAGCTTCTTCGATCATTAATGTCTTTAAAAAACATTTGAACATTCTTTCAAGTGATCCGGTGCTGGGTCCCACTCTACCTCCCATGGTGCCTATTACTGTAGGTTGAGTACTGTTGAGAGTGGTGGTATTCTTGGTGAGGGTTCACTCTGTGGCAACTATACTTGCAGATGAGGCCGTTGCCTGACCTGCAAGCATCTAGTTGTTGGTCATTCTTTTCCATCATATTGTAATCATTCAGTACATGAGGTCAAAGGTGTTTTCAACTGTCTGCTACCCTACGTGAAGAAAACCTCCTATGGCGCTGAGGATAACCAGATCAGCGCCATAGGAGGTTTTCTTCACGCAGACTTCTTATCTGGTTGGAAGATACCAGATTAACCTTTCAGGCAGCTCAAGGACTACCTTCACCATACTCTGTATCACAGGTTTTGTTTATTGTTTATATATCACTGTATTTTGTTTGCACGAGCGCTATTTTGCACTTATTATTTCACCACTTTATCTGCTACCCTACATTATATATATATGATCTCTTGTTCCTACGGCCCACAATATGTGGGTCGCACTATCTATGCTTTGAGCATGAGATTTTTGGAACATAGATGTAGTGTTATTCATGGTCATCAAGCACACAGTTTGTCAAGGCACTTTGCACTGATACACAACAAGGATCCAAGATCTTTGCCTATCCTGGGGCTTGAACATATCCACCCCTCTATTTTAGGAGGTGATAGGTTCAGGAAGCTTTGCCTCAGGGGACCTACTGGATCTACACCCTGGGGACTCTTTCACCTGGGGATTCATTGAGTGTCTTGATACCAATACATTGATTTAGGCCTTAGAGCCTCTTTGTCCATCCGCCTCCCCCCCTGTTCCATTGGCATTGTACTCTCTCCTGGTTTCTCTTTTTTGTTATTTCCTTTTCTTTCCTCCTTTCTTGTTTTTCTCTCCCTTTTTCCTTTTTCTTTTCTTCCTTCACCTTTCCTTCCCCTGCCCCCTTTTTTTCTCATCCTTCCCCTCCCCTTTCTTTTTTTCTAACACTTTATAGTTATTCTATCACTACACACTGTATATATTTTCACATAAATATAATATAATAAATTATAACCAATGCAAATTAGTTTGGTACCTTTCACTGATAGTTCACTTTATTTTCACTCAATTTATAGAATAGTGCACACAATATACAATTAATAATAAATACTAATCGTTTAAAATCAAATTTTCATGTTTGTTAATATATTATGTTTTATAGAGTGTAGGTTCAGTAATTTGTGTTCAACCCTGTTTATTTATTTATATCTTATTATCATTCATTATTATTATATTATTATTATATATGTATATGTATGTATCCCAGCATCCCTCCCCCTCCCCACCTTTCTTTGACACTGTCCCCTGGCTTCAAACACATTTAACACCCTACCTTAACTACAGTAAATATCTGGGGGGTTTTTCCCCTCTCTCTACACTGTTTTAGCCATTGAATCCTTTGTATATCAGTATTGCTTGACCTGAAGAAGAGAGGATAACTCTCGAAAGCTTGTCCTATGACATAAATTATTAGTCCAATAAAAAAGGTATCACCTAATACTGAAGAAGTCATTTATTCTGCACTATCGCAATTGGACTAACACGGCTATTTGCTGCTTTATGTATATATATATATATATATATATATATACTCTATATATATATATATATGTATATGTATATATATAGTGTGTTATTATATATGTTAATGTTTTTATTTCTCAACTTTTATTGAGCTACAAAATATGATAGGGAAGATGATATAAAAATACAAATAGTGCCACATGAAATGTGGTTTTATAATGACAGTGTTTAGCTTAATTTCCTATATTTAAGAAATCTATAATGTGTGTAACACATATCCCCCCCCCCCCCCTCAATTGCAGATAGGGACCATGTGGGGAAATCTACATATGTTACCAGTGTGGTGCAATACCTGATAGGCTCACAGGTGGCCTGAACCTCCGCCACTGGGAGCCTGGAGTGTATCCTGGAATGTACTGCTTACAGCGCCTCCACCTATGCAGAGATTCTAGTGTGTAGAGTAACCCCTTACACAGGAACCACATACAGTAAGTACTTACACCAGGGTATGGATAAAACAGTTTACTATATGCACTACAACATAACACATCATTACATAACATTGCATTGGGTGCAAGGAGCACCTATCTCCCTTCGTAGGCCCTTGGCCTCTCCGCCCCCAATAGTAACCCAACCACACAGTGCCCACATTGATTGGGTGCTCGGCACCAGTGTCCCAATGTCCTGGACCCCCATCCAGATGTATGGCAGCGCTGCTCACGTGTGTATAGTTGGTGCACTTATAGATACCTGCCCGGGCACACGTCCATGCCAAGGTGTAACGATCTTCAAAAAGGGTCTGACGCAGGAACAGGAATCCGCCTCCGCGGTGTCCCACCTCTGTGTGAGGTGTCTCCCTCGGGGAGCATCTCATCCACAGAATGTCTCTCACGGTAGAGCCTGTCTGAGCCCAGACGCAGGCCGCGATCACCGCGTGCAACTGGCACCGGTGATATCACATAACACTGGGCACTATAGAAAGCAACCCCCCCTCGCACTGAAGGGGCCTCTCTTGAAGCAGCCAAAGCTAACTGCTGTGCTGCACTGCAAAGCAATACTGTCACAACTTAACTATCCTGCTCAGCTAAGGTGGCAGCATCCCTCTCTTGGGTCTGGCCCTAGCTGCAACGCTATCTGGGGCCTGGGGGGGGGGGGGTAACATGGACTAGTATGCAGGGGCTACTGCTCCCTACACACACCCTTCCCCAACCTGCTCCCAGCTCTCAATGACTCTTCCTGTCTGCACACAACAATGTATCCAATTCCCTGCTGCAGAGAATCTGTAAGTCTTAGTGGCTGGAATGGAGCATGTGATCTGGGTGAAAGTGCAGTCCCCAGAGGCTGCTGGGAATTGTAGTCCACTCAGGACCTCTTTAACATTGGGGCCGCGTGCGCCTACTTCACTACGCATGGGCGACATTGTAATGGCCGCCGCTACACTCATCTGCGCATATGCGAACTTGTAATGGTGGCCGTGGCATAGCGCGATCTTCTGCACATGTGCAACCACTAGCGCCAATCCCAATATGGCCAGCGCAACTCCTGAAGCTACACTGCACAGGCGCGAGCTTTCGCGCAGGCGTGAGCTTTTGCGCATGCGCGAACGCGTTCAATATGGCGACGCCTGTCTGCAGATGCCGCCGGGAGCTCCCGGCGATGCGCTCACCCACGCAGCTCCCCGGCACAGCGCAGGGGTACCTGCTACTCTGCCATTTGGTTTATATCCTGCGTTTCCATAAAGAGCAGGATGCCATCTGCCCAGTGAAGCAAAATGGCCCCCACAGTCACGTGACTGCACTATACCGTAGGGGTCGTGGCACACAAGTGCCGCCATCCCTCTGACACCCAAAGGGTTAAGCAACCTAATATAAGTACAACAAGTCTAAATTCCGTGATAAAATACCTTCTGATAACTGGGGTTTTTTTCTAAGTAGAACTTGAAATTTTATGATATTCACCAAATATATGTAATCAAATTATATAGCATCAAGTACAACAACTATAAGGTTTTTACTGATTTTACTTTTCCCACATATTGATTTTAATTTCTAGTGTTACTTTGGAATGTGTTGTTGTTTCAGTCAAATTGTATTCAAAATGTTCAAAACAGATTTGAAACAATTCTGTAACATATTAAATATGTAATTATAATAAGAGCCAACGACCGGAGTCCCATAACACTAATAACTACAGTAAGTAATGCTTCGATAAGCAGATTGTGGCAATAAAGCGGAGATGGGTTTAGCAGTATGTGTGTAATAGAGAGTCCTTATGTTCCTGACTGATACTTTCTGGAGACATTCTTTTATCATCTTCTTGGAAGATGTACTTGTGGAAAATAGCTTTAAGGTCTTAATCATGCAGGAATTAAATTGACAAACATTATCAATTACATCATACAAATCATAGTGGTGTATAATGTTAACTATTGAAAGAATTTGCTGAGGAAGATATAAGAAGGAGTGGCTCAGTGAGTAAAGACACTGACTGGCACTGTGTTTGAAGCAGGGGAACCTGGTTAAATTCCCGCTGTCGGCTCCTTGTGACCTTGGGCAAGTCACTTTATCTCCCTGTGCCTCAGGCTCCAAAAACATAGATTGTAAGCTCCACGGGGCAGGGACCTGTGCCTGCAAAATGTCTCTGTAAAATGCTACATAAAACTAGCAGCGCTATACAAGAACATGCTATTATAATTATTATTATTATCAAGATTTACCATTCAAAAACATTTGAACAATAAATGGTATATTTAGTAAGGGATGCACATTGATAAAAATGCAAAAATACGTTATGTATGTTTATGTATTTAGCCTCATGTATTGTCTACCTTTTTGTGGATAGGGCTAGTCTAGTGTCCAAAGTATTTACAACTCACACAGTACCTTCATTTATTTCACCTTAACACCCTACATTCAAATTGTGGTCATATTTCTACATCCACAGTACATAGAACACCAGTAAGTTTTTTTGGGTGTATTTATTTGTTAGCTTCGGGTGCTGAGCAAATACCACAGTAGGATATTATATATAGTAGAAATAGACATGTTGAAGGCATTCAAATTTTCTTTGTGACATAATTTGCATTGTATTGTCCCTAGTTGTATATACAGTCTTTATGTGAAAAGGTGTACACCAATCATCAGTAAGTCAAAGAACCAAAAGGGATGAAACTGCTGTCCTGGGCCCAGCGGCTGTGGGGGGCCCGGTCAGCCATTGCTGGAAGTTGGGCCTGGCCAGAGGTTGGGCCCAACATCTGCATTCAAATGCCGGGCTCCAGCTCTCCCCAGCTGCAGTCCGACCTTCACTGAAGCTCCAAATCCATGCTTGCACCGTAGGTGCCAGTAGTTGGGCACAACTTCCGCATCCACCTATAAGATTAGTGTAGCCCTGGAGGCCTCCTCCTACGGTAAGGAGCGAGGGTCATTGTGTATATTGGGGAAGGGGGTTTATTGTGTGAAGTGGGTTGGGGGGAAAGGGGTCATTGTGTGTATTGAAGCAATGGTGAGGGGGGTCATTGTTTGTATTGTGAAAAGGGGTCATTATGTGTACTAAAGCTGGTGTGCGCAAACTTCCTGAGCTGCCCCCCCTGCCTGGCATCTGCCACGTTCTCATCCCCCCCTCTCCAAGGACCCGGCGTCAAATGATGCTGCGGGTCATGTGATGTCACGTCACATGACCTCGCTGCATCATTTGATGCGCATTGCCATGGTGACACATCACGTCACACGACCCCGCGCCGTCATTTGACATTGCATTGCCATGGTGATGCATCGCTGAAGAGCCGGCAGAGGGCAGGTAAAGGAGTTACAAAGGCCTCCCGCCTACCCCGGCATTTAATTTAAATGCCATGAGGAAGGGCGAGGAACCTCTGTAACTGCCGATCCCCCCCAAGAAATTATTGCGCCCCCCAGTCTGCACACCCCTGTATTAAAGAATGGTGAGAGGGCCATTGTGTCTATTGGGGAAAGGGGGTTATGGAGTGTGAGAAGGGTGAGAGAAATAGAGAGGGGAGCATGAGAAGGGGGAGAGAAATAGAGGGGATGCGAGAGCGAGGTGGTGGGTGAGAAGGGGGAGTGTAAGAGAATGAGGCGGTATGTCGCAAGGACGCCAAAACTGGTGTAGGGGCCCAGTGGAATCTTTAGTTCTGGGCCCCACAAAAGTTGTCTGCGGCACAGTGTCCAGGACATTATACACATAGAGCATCACATACAGAAAAATTATCTTACTTGCATTAATGCAATGTGTACATTTTAAACCCAAATCATTATTATTAAAACCTGAAATGATATGTTCCAAAATATCTATCTCTCCTACCCCTACACCAAAAAACAATTCCTACCAACATTGACAGAAATTCCCTTCTTATTTGGGAAAACCACCAGACTCCGGGTTTCAATGGATGAAAAAAGTATACCCATTATGGGAACGTAAACATTATGATTTTAGAATACAGGAATCCATAGCCAGGAGGAAAACACTACTCTCTGAAAAGAACATTGCTGCCCATCTGAAGTTCGCCAAAGAGCATATAGATGATCCACAAGACTTCTGGAACAATATTATCTGGACAATGAGAAATGTTATGTTTGGTGAAAAACCAAACACTGCGTTCTAACAGAAGAACCTCATCCTAACCGTCAAGCATGATGGTGGGAGTGTGATGGTTTTGGGCTGCTATGCTGCCTCCGGATCTGGATGGCTTGCCATCATTAACACAACCATTCTGCACTGTATCAGAAGATTCTAGAGGAGAATGTCAGGCCATCCGTCCATGAGCTGAAGCTGAAGCGAAAGTGGGTTATAGAGCAAGACAATGATCCTAACATACAAGTAGATGGCTGCAGAAGAAGAAATTCTGCATTTTAGAATTGCCTAGTCACAGTTCAGACCTAAACTCCATCAAAATGTTGAGGCAGGACCTGAAACGAGCTGTCCATGCAAGGAACCCCTCAAATGGCACTGAGTGGAAGCAGTTCTGTAAGGAGAAATTGGACAAAATTCCTCAAAACCGATGTGAAAGACTGACCAATAGCTACAGGAAACGCTTAGTTGAAGTCATGCTGCTCAAGGGGGTACCACCAGGTACTGAATCTAAAGCTTCACATACTTTTCCACACATGGATATTGAATGTTAAATCATTTACGGATAAATAAATGTTGAAAAATCATGTTTCTGTGTCATTTGTTTGATCAGAGCTTCCTGAGACCACGGGAATCGGAGGGTGAAGACATCTAAAGGTAAGAAAAAACATTGAATGTATGTTATTTTTATTTTGCAGGTTTTTTCATTGTATTTCCTTTTTTCATTGCCCATTGATTGCCAATGTATTTATGTATTCCCCTTTAGGGCTATACATACATAGAGATGTATGGCCGTTAGAGAGAGGGAGAGAGGGAGATTGTGGCTTCCTCCTGTGGCACTACTATTGTAATTGATTCTTCCCTGGTAAATACAGAGGCAAATAATTTAATACCTCTGCTTTTTCCTTATCTCCAATAATCTGCTTACCCATCTCACACTGAAAGGGCCTTATATTTTCTTTTCTCATTTTTTTGTTATTAAGGTACTTAAAGAACTTTTTTGGGGTCTATCTGATATGATGCCTCCATCCCTTCTGACTTCAAGAATCTAAACGCCTGCCACTTCTTTTGCATTTCCTCCCCTACCTGTTTATTTAGCCCCATTGGGTTAGACTGTTTGTTTTATATTTATTACCAAAGGGTATACACTGATAAGTGTGCTATTCTAACAATGTTTTAAAGACTGCCCATTTATCTTCTTAACATTTTTTCACTGCAAAAACATAATCCCAATTTATTCCTTGTAGATTAGTCCTTGGGTTTTTTCTTAAATCTGCCTTTCTACAGTTTAAAGTCTTTGTTGAACCCAAGTAATTTGTTTTTGATAATTTATTTCAAATGAGACCATGTTATTATCACTGTTATCCGAATGTCAAATTAATATTTGTTATCACTTTTATGTTGTTTGATATTACTAAATCCAGTATTGCCCCTCTACTGGTTGGTTCCTAAATCATTTGGGTCACGTGATTGTCTTTAAGCACCCCCAAAAATCTGTTTCCTTTTGTGGTGATGCTAATCTCATTGCCCCAATCTATGTCTAGATAATTGAAATCACCCATTATGCAAACATGACCTAGTTTTGTTGCCTTCTCCATTTGCAAAAGTATTTTGGCTTCCTCTATCTCACAGATATTTGGTGGTTTATAGCACATCCCTACAAACATATTCTTTATACTTTAGCCTCCACTGCTAATTTCTATCCACAAGGTCTCTACATTTTCATCAATCCCTTCGTAAACATCTTCCCTTATAATAGGGTTTAAATCCGGTTTGACATATAAACATACTCCACCTCCTCTTCTATTTGCTTTTTAACATCTCCCCCAAGCACAGAAGATCTCTCTTAATTGAGGTGCAATCCATCCCTACCATAAAGATAGCACCTCTCAGAAAAAATATCCCAGTGCTCTAAAAAAACTACCCCCCCTTCCTACACCATTTCTTAGCAATGTATTAACCTCCCTAATCTCTGACTGTCTCCCTAGTGTAGCGAAAATATATATAAAAAAATATTTTCCCTGTTGATTAGATGACTTTAGTACACAGGATTTTACACTTAGCACTGTTTTATTATTATGAAATCTAATTGATTGCCCTTTGTTTATAATCCTTTTGATATCACTTTCCTTTTATTAGAATATCCGTTTAGTGCTTTTGCTCTAATACACTTTCTTAGCACATATATATTGTATATATAGCTTGAGTGTCCTTAATAAAAGGTTGCACATAGTGCATAAGGTGAAATTAACCTCTGAGAATAGATTCCAGTCCAGTAATATTTGTTTGGAAATCATTAATGTTGAATTTCAGAATGTGATTTATTTTTATTCTATGAGCTGTGAACACTATACTTTAATATTATCTTTGCCAATAACTCAAATTTACAATAAATGTGTTTATTTTGGAGAGCCAGGATAAATCCTTAATTAAATTACCATAAATTTACAACTGATGCTTGTTGATTCAGAAGTCACAGATGGATTTCCATACGAAATGAAGCCCAATGAATGGCATTTTACACAACGATGGAGTGTAAAATCTTTATAGAGTTTATACTATTAAAATATTTTACTACAAAAATAAATTGTGCAGATCGACTTCCCAATTAAAAAGCAAATTTATTTTCTTTTAGATTTTGTGCAAACTGCATTTTCGATAAGGACTTTTGTAAATGTATTATCTGGCATTTTCAAAGATCTGTCAAAGCTTTAGATGCTGAACTACAGTATATTAGTCCTTATTCTATAGTGTATGTGAGTGCGAGTGAGAGTGTGTGTAATGAATTAGATATAGTACACTCCAGTGGTTATAAATGTATATAATGAACTAAAATAACAAAACAATGAGGTTCACTCCAAATAAATGCGTGTAATAACTCCTCAAAACAATGCCTATATAAAGTATGATAGAAGTGCATAGGTGAAAAGCGTCATAAAAAATTGCCAATCTTTAATAACACATATCACGAGAAATATATTAAAATCAGTATAGATTTCACTCAATTGAACTGTCTATCTGTGGACAAAGTCCAAAGGCAGTGAGGCTCCATTGTTCCTCTGCAGGCTTGTTTGTTAAAAGTTTGTAGCCTCCGCTTGTAATGGTGTAAAGGCCGCCTGCTGGCAGTCTGCTCCCGCGGCATCCCTCTGCGATGTGTTGGGGGTACCTGACCGCCCGGTGCTGGCGTCCCACCACGTCGCGCGGTGCAGTCAGAGAATGATGATGTCACAGTTGTTCCTGCCTCCATGTCTGCGTGTACGCGAAAGGACAGCACAGCTAATCCTCTCTACCTGTATCTCTGCACACTCTGCATGCTTCGTCGGGAGTCCTTGTAAACAAAGGGATATGCTGCACACCAAATTTGAAAAATAAAATATAAACAGTTTACCGGTGCTGCTGGTTCAAGGAGAACCTGTCAAAAATATTCCAAGGCAATACTCAGGAAAAAGGGAATCCAACACTCTACGGATTTGATCAAACTAATTTATTGCGCCACACAACGTTTCGTGCCTAGTCACTTGAGAAAGACCTATTTAGGTCGAAACGTTGTGTGGTGCAATAAATTAGTTTGATCAAATCCGTAGAGCGTTGGATTCCCTGTTTCCTGAGTCGTCAGGAGTCCGGACATCATCAGACTCTGACCTGACCGGCACTGTGTGAAGTGATGGGACGCCAGCACCAGTGGGTGAATGACCCCCAATACTTCGCAGAGAGATGCCGCGGGAGCAGACTGCCAGCAGGCGGGATTTATACCATTGCCAGTGGCTACATGTACATGCGTAGGGACTGTGATAATATGGGCAATAAGGCTCTAATAATAAAAGTGCAGCCCAGCCATTCCCCAATCATCTGGATGAATACACAGGGTTGCCCTGTATATACATCCTATTGTGGCTTATCTGGCCAATTATATTATGTCAATGTACGTGTAAACCTTTATTTTCTGTGTCTAATGTAACTGCAAGCATAAACATGTGTTTTAAAACATAGACAAGTTCTCTGGAAATGCAGGGCTAAGAAACCCTTCGTTCCGCCCACGTCTGGAGAAATGGATATTGCTGGGACTGGAGGGGGAGGGGTGAGTACTCAGTCCTTGTTAACTGTGACTCTGAGGGCAGGGCCATTGTTCACATCAGACTAAGGGCCTCATGAAGTAAGTGGCGAAAATGCACTTTCAGCAGGGGTTTGGACTCGCCATGTTTTTGGCGAGTTGCTCTCACGGTATGCAGAAAGGCCCGAATACCTGTGAGAGCAACATTTCCAAACATGGCGAGTTGCCGGTGGCGAGACGATCTGCCTGCCGAGAAGGGCTCCCCTGACGAGATCTGTCTGCAGCAGAGAGAGATCCGCCTCTCTCTGGGCAAATCTCGCCGGAAAAAAAATATTTTAAAATAAAAATGTTATTCATAGTGTAGATGAGCGGGGGGTCTCTGGAGAAAAAACACGTTGGTTTGAGGTCTGGAGACCCCCTGTTTCCCGAGATACAGGCCCGTTATGGGGTGCCAGTATCCCTCTGCTTTGAGATGTCCAGATCACGTGACCGTGGGATGTAAACAAAGCAGAGGGATACCGGCACCCCAGATTATTTGCATCATGTACCCACTATACCATTCAATTGTTTGATTGGCATTTGTTATAGATTTATTTGGCTATGTGCTGTGTTTTATTTTGAGATGTGCTATATTTTATTTTGCAATTTGCTTTGTTTTTTATTTGGCTATGTGATTACAGCTGTGGTGGCCCCGCGGACCTGCAGGGACCACCGAGGACCCCAGACCCATGTGGGAATCACTCAAGGGCCCCCAGATCCCAGTGGGAACCACCCGAGGGCCCCTAGACACCTGCGGGGTCCATCTGGAGGCCCACGGCGACTAGCGGGGACAACCCGGAGAACCCCAGACCCATGTGGGCGCCCCCTGGGGTGCAGTGTGGGACCTGTGGACACCCGTCGGGACCACCGGGGACTACCATTGGGCTGGGGTATTAAGCCTCTATGTAAAATAATAAATCATGTTTTTATGGGGGGGGGGGGCACAGGGGGTGGGTGGATTATGTATTGTTTATTAAATATGGTATGTTTATTGTGGGGCCTAGGAGGTGTGTAGTGGGGCTGTTCTGTGTAGTGTTTTTATTCTGGGAAGTGGGGGTGGGTGAAGGGGGTATTGTCCCCAAGGGTGGGTGGTTAGGCTTCCATCGTGGGTAGTGGGTGAGGGTGGTTAGGCCTCTCAGGTGGGTAGTGGGTGAGGGTGGTTTAACCCCTTAATTACTATAGCGGTTACTAACCGCTAAGGTGATTAAGGGATTAGGGGACATTAAATTGTCTCTTTTTATTCTTGTGCATTTTTTGCAGCACCGGAGGGCATGGATGGGATGAGGATGAGGACGGCCTTATTGAGGCAGCCTGGCAAGGGTGAGTGCAATATGTATTTATTGTATTTCTGCTGCTTATTGTATTTTAAATGGGCAAATGCACTATTATCCATATGTAAATAATAGTCATTTTGCCCATTACTATACTGTATGTGTTAAGGGGCGGGGGGGGGATTGTATTTATTTTAAGTATTTTTTATTTTTTGGGGGGCACAGAATTGGTACTGCAGGCAAGCCCGGACACCCTCGGGGACCACCCGAGGGCCACCGCCGGCCTGTAGTATCATACATGTGCCTAAAAAAAAAATGTACTGTATGTTAAGGAGGTATAGGAGTTGCTGGGGGCACAGGGGTGGGTGGTGTATTTGATATAGTAATGTTTATTGAGGGCCTAGGAGGTGGGTAGTGGGGCTGTAGTGTGTATTGTTTTTACTGTGGGTAGCGGGGGTGGGTGAAGGGGGTATTATCCCCAAGGGTGGGTGTTTAGGCCTTGCAGGTGGGTAGCAGGAGGGGCTAACCCCTTCATTACCTTAGCGGTATTAACCGCTAAGGTAATGAAGGGTTTAAGTCCACCCACAGTCCCCCAGCTTCTTGCCAACTTTGTGTGACGGGACGGTTCTGAGAGAAATTCTCAATTCTAGAGCGGCGAGATGCTGCGAAAAGCTGATCGGGGTTAATAGAATTGATCGTGTTTGAAAAACTGTCGATGAGCGCCGAAAATTGGCTGTTCACCAAGTGGCTGATGAAAAAAAATTTCGCCAAAAAAAACTGCAGAGTTTTACTCTTATTGGCAGCTTTTCGCGGCTTACTGCATTGCAGTAGGCATTTTTTGCGAGAAGCTGGCCAAAGTGGCTTTTTGGCGCTTACTGCATGAGGCCCCAAGTCATCAATCTCCACAGGAGGTATCCAGCTGAAACTGGACCCTGAGGTTTTAAAACCAGAATGACTCTGGCATTAGTGGTTAGCTGGTTTGAATTTCCCTCATCCCTGATTGGCCTATGTACTGTAGCTCGCTCTGCGATTGGCCCACATAGCATCCGTGATGTGATTGGTCACCACCCTTTCTCCATGAATTCCTATGGAGACAGGAATCTAGAAAATGGGTTGCCAATCTCAGTTCTAGAGATCATTCCTGGACTGGTGTAGAGATGGACTAAATGGTGTTCTTTGAAGTTGTGCCAGAGTGTAATGCTTGTGCTCACCACGAACAAGCTGGGACCCCGGTACTGAGATGGGAAAGTATATAATACGCCACCTACAGCAACGGGGGCATGTCTGGAGAGTGGATAGTCAAGGTTGCTGGGTCAGGATTGGAGAAGAGAGAGTAGTCTTGATACTTGCCGGGGTCAGATGTCAGAGCCAGGAGAGTAGTCGATATCCGGGGTGCCGTGGTCAGGGTTTGGAGCCAGTAGAGTAGTAGCTGTCCAGGTGCCGTGGTCAGGGATGGAGAGGTATGGAAGGTCAGAGGCAAGCCAGGGTCGGTAGTCCAGAGAAGCGGAATCCTAAGTCAAGCCGGGTCGGTAGATCAGACAGAAAAACAAGATTAGGCAAGGCAAGGTAACGCAACAGGAACCGGGTACGTGGGAACAGCAAGGCTACAAGGAACTATGCTCAGCCAAAGTGCAAGTGGCACAGCTGAGCATATATGGGGAAGTGTGACCAATGAGACAGGGGGGTGGAGCGAAGGTGCGGCCCCTGCGGAGGCAGGGATAGGCTGGGAGGTGCAGGAGACAGGTGGGAGTGCGGATGAGGGTTGACACGCAGCTGAGGAGCGGTGCACGCGTGTCACTTGTGACCGCCGCGCGAAGCAGCCTCGTGTCGCAACCAGGGGAGTTGTAGAAATCCCTCCGTGGGCGCACGCATGCTGTAAGCTGCACGGGAGTGTGCGGAACGGCATATAAGGAGGGTGCACGCCGTGTGGGATGTGCTCCCTGATTCCTTACACAGAGACACCCAAGACAAGGCTGCATGCCTTTTTGAAGCAGGACATTTAAACTTGCCTGCTTGCATCTTGCAGTTAGCGCTGCCTGGAGTTCCCGATCCCTCACCGGAGTGAAAGCTGCTCTATGTAAGCCACTTCGATGGCACCGGGCACCTAGAACTGCTAGGATTCCCCCTGTATTCCCTGTTTGATGTATTCGCTGTTAGGTGACTTTGTGCTGTGTGTTGGCTCCTGACAAAATAAACACCTGTTTATTTGATCTGTGTCGTGCCTGGTGCTTGATCCCATAAAAGAGTCCTGCTCTCCCGTTACAGTGACGTCGGCTGCGTGTTACTTTTCCCAATGCGTTTCGTTGCTAAGCAATCCCTGATAAAGTTGCTCAGCATCGAAATGCACTGGGAAAAGTATCACGCAGCTGACGTCATGACCCACGTAAACCATGTGAGAAGGAAGGTAGAGCTCCACAAATGATTGGAGGAGCATGCACAAGACACCGCCAAGAACATCACTGCCTGTAAAGACACTACCAGATAATCTGTTGTATCTAGCTATACTTTCATGCACTTGTCTTTCTCTGTTATAGATTATATGTAGAGCCACTGAGTTTAGTGGCTGTATAGCTAATATGAGATATGAAATACGTCAATACATTAATTGTGGGATAAGGGGAGGAATCTATCGATCCTGAACCTGTGGGAAAAAAAGTATGTCGGGAAGACAACAAAAAAGAGGGGAGCCAAATGCTATATCCAATTGACAAAACATATATGGTAATAAGTATAAAGTTAAATACTTCAATAATAATAATATTATCTCGGTTATTTAGTAAAACCCTTTGGCCAAAGCATCATAAGCCTGCATACCAACATCAAGCTATAACCAAATTTGCAGGTCCTAACACTACACTGTGAACCTTCCCTTTTACCTCTTTATGAGGGGGAACAACCATAGAAGACCAAAGGGTATAACTAAATAACCAAAATAATATTATTATTGAAGTATTTAACGTTATTCTTATTACCATATATGTTTTGTCAATTGGATGTAGCATTGGGCACCACTGTCTTTTGTTGTATACATTTGGCACGCTCAGTAACACTCCTTTTGACATAAATATATATATATGATGTGGTGAGTGTTGGGGTTTGAGCTTGCTGGGAATGTGTGTGTCAGGTTGACTAGTAAAGCTTGTTATGGGGCTTGAACATGTTAATGACATTTCACGCAGCAAAAACACTCCCATATCTAGGCATGTTAATTCATGTAATCAGGTTTGCATAAACATTATTTCGTTCATGGGGATTGATCATATTAAACCTTTGCATAAGAAGAGGATATTTACATAAGCTGTTACTAAAATTTGACACCAAATGGATACAGATACACCATGAGAACAATATGTTAAATTAAACAAGGATACGCTTTAATACTAAGTGGACGATGTAAGCTACATGAGATATGTCACCACAACAGAGACCCTGCTAAGATAGAAGCCTTCACAGAGTTGCCAGTACTAACTGAAGAGAAAGCACTACAAAGACTGCTAGGGAGTACAAGATACTTGTGAATGCATCAAAGATAGAGCAGATTACAGCACCAACCAAGTAGAAATAGACAATTTCTACAGCACCAGTCTTACATTTCATTAAATCAAAAGATCATGTACAAGCACATATAGATGCTTGCAAAGACACACTTGTAGTACATCTGGTGCAAAAGGACCAGCCAATAGCTTAATTGAAATATAATGTATTTTATTTGCTGCTTGTTTTTTTATTTGAGAAACAGCAGGGGAGGGATAGGGAGTGATCACAGAACTATACTATTTGAATTGTTAAATAAATATATAGGGTAATCAAAGAGTGGGTGCAAACTGTGAACTGAAAAGTGAATCAGAAAAAAGCAAGGGAACACAAAGTGATTGTGCCCCTAAAAGAATTCACTAAACTGCACACCACTAAGTGTAAAAAATAACTTTTAATAGACTTACTTAAAACATATATTACCAAAGAATTGTGTAACGTGAATTAAAAATGAATTAAATCAACAATACCTAGCACCTATGTCATCAAATTGGTATGATATTAATACCCCAGTTAACCAGCTAATGATGGTGGGATATAGAGGGCATAAGATGCTACACGTCAGGGTGTAACCCCCTCTGGGTCAGTTAACAGACCAGATGGTGAATATATAAAGGTCAGCGAGGGCAGATAGATAATAGTGGATAAATACCCAGTCCTCCTAGTGTAATAATATTTTATTCAAACACCTCAATAGGTTAAATGCAGGTTTAAGAGGTGCATGCACTGTGAGTGTGGATACTGACACTCACAGCAGCAGTAAAAAACAGTGTAGTGAATTCACAGCACATAGACTGTAAAGACACATAGGACACTAGGTGGAGAGATAACAGCAGACCTCACTGACTAAAGACACTAGACTGAATTAGCCAAGTGTTATGATCTGTATAGACTAAACCAGGAGACTACAAGCACTGCATTAAAACAGCTCCAAGTAGGAGACTGACAACATTGTGCGTCCAACGCGCGTTTCCCTCCAGCAAAGGAGCTTCTTCAGGGACAACATTTACTGGGGGGAGAGAATTAAGCGTTTTTATACCCTACCAGTATCTCTCCCCAGCTCCTTTGAGTCTGCTTCTCTCTCCCACGCCAGGCCTCTCTCACCCCCTCTACAGTATTTCACCAGTGAGCACCGAAATCTGGCCCTGAATTCCGTCTGGGCCCAGCTCCTGGCATGCACCAGCAGGAGAGAGGCCAAGCGTGGGAAAAAGATGCAGGCCTGCAACGGGAGAGAGCCCCGGTGTGTGAGAGAGGCCCACCTGTGCCGAAGAGAGGCCCGGCAGCCTCAGACCACCAGCGGCTTGTGTGGGTATTGTGGGAGGAGAATTGTATGGGTATCGGGGGGGGGGGTGGGGGGGAGTGTGTGTGTCTGGCAAGTGGGCAGCAGGGGGAATGAGTGTGAGAAGGGAGGGAATGAGAGGAGAGCAATTATGGGATAGCGGAGAGAGGGGGTGGAAGATGGAGGTGGGTGGGGAGGGAGAGAGAAATACATGGGGAAAGGTGGGAATAGAGGTGGCTCATGAGTATTGTCACGGTGGACCAGAACTTATCAACACTTTTTATATTTTTGGGGATTCTCGATTGACCACGACAAGGAGGCAAAATAAATTGTCATTTATTTCCTTGATAGACAAACACACGACAGCTTCAGAATAAACTTAATACAACACTTACTGGGTTAGGGAAATGAAATAAAATTGTCCTTTGCAAGAAAGCGCAAGATATGCAGTCTCTGATTTAAAGTCTGTTTGGCTAGATCGCAAGTTGCCGATCTAATATCTCCGCCAAATAAAGAAAGTTCGTAGTAGTTCGTAAGAATTCGTTCAGGAGTCACCAGGGCTAACGAATTCCGGAGTTTGGGGTAAATCCTTGGTTGCGATGTTATTAACAACTTGCGTCATGGGTCCGCTAACGCTGTACGCAAACAGAATCCTGTGCAAAGCTTGGTTACGTCATGAATCCCACAGTGATAGCTCGGCGGGCAGTCTTATAGGGTTCACAGACCTATCGTCAACATACATGCCCAATCCCCTCCGTGGGAATAATTAACCCACTAATCTCCAATCTGCCAGTAGTTTGCAAAACCGGGCAAAAAGGCTTTCCTGTTTGCACCGCACATGTGTTAGCTTGACACCCATGCGACTTAGCATACCTGGGCTACACCCCTTAGCTGGCGACCCTTAGTCTGGGGTTTGGCCCCAAGGTGTGAATGGCTCATGCTGAGTACCGGGATCTGGCACTCAGCAACATCCCAGCCATTTTCACACTTTGGATCTCTGATGCTTTTTATCCCTAAACTTCACTAGACTTACAGTCTCCCTCTTAACAGGGGGTCTTTGAAGTATAGGAAGGAAAATACCCTCAGCTCATTCACCCCTGGCATATTTACATGCCAAAGGATTTTTCCCGGACTCACAGAAAAAAACTATTCCTGCCTGTACATTTTAAAACTTACAGTATTATACACTTTATTAAAACATCATGTTCTGGGGGTGTCACAACTGTAATTTTTATGTGTGTGTGAGTGGTTTATGTATTTGAACTTGCACACCAAAAATCAGGGTGCTCGTGAGATAGCCCGCTTAATTGAAAGGCTTGCTGGTGGGAAGCTAAGTTCACCTTACTTCTCACGTCAATTGACCGACTTCCCATGGCAATTGACTCTCTGCCTTTCAAGTTACGCGAGCTAACAAGGTACGGATACATTTTATTAGAAAACCACTTCAAATCTAACCGCAAGCCACTTATTCAATTGACTTGCGGTTACGAGGTCGAGGACTTGGAAATGAATACCTATACTTCAAACAGACCTCCCATAGCCAGCCACACATATTCAATCAGCGCTGGCTTCGGCGCTCACAACACCATCTTGTGCCTAAAAACATTATAGCACACCTTGCATGTATTTCTATTACTGCAGGCAGAGAGCAGCCTGCAGAATGGTGATAAAAAGGCTGGGACAGGGGCAAGTACATCAGTGTCATGCATATACTTTTATCCCCTTCACTCCCAATATGATAGAAAAAATGGGGAATGACCCCCAAGGCTGTAAATATATCAGTCCATAGTACCAGGAGAAAGACACCACTTCTTCATCATAAAATGTTGCTATAAAGGCTTAGAAACTTCATTCGTTTAGACTAATACAGGGTGGGGGGCTGGGAAGCACCGGTAGAAGTACAGAAGGGCACGTCCGAAGAAATGTTTAAAGGTAAGTCAATGTTATCCGGTACCGTTGGCCTCACCTGCACCCTGTGTCCTGCGGTGTGTAATATCAGCGGTCAGTACTCACGGTGAACTCGCATGATCTGCCTGCAGTGCTGATAGATGAACAGCGTGGTTCCTAGCTGCTCGTGGTGTCGGCGTTGTAACGATGCGCGGAACACGCCCCCTGCGGCGTGTTCCTTCCTTACCTGTTTACTTCTGATCGCTGCCCTCTAGCTGCGAGTCAAGATCCTGTGTCTTTAAGGATTCTGAAGCAAGCAACGCCATCTTGCTTTCTGGCAAACCCTGCCCTCTTTCTCCTGACAGGAAGTAAGCCTCTCTTTGACTTTCTCTCTGCTATTAGTCATTTGCTCCCTGCCCTGGTGCCTGCTAGTACTTATCGCATACTGTTCCTGTCTGGACCTTTACTCTCCTGTGGATTCCGGAAGACTGGGACAGTCACTCTTATACTACTGAGGTTAGTTTACAGTCGGGTAGTGTAGGTACCTGCTTAGTAGGGTTCACCTTGACGTGGTAGCAGGCTTATAATTCCTTGGCCAAGAGATTAGACTAAGAACCCTTATGTTATGTTTAGTTTCGCTGTACCTTGCTGTTTCTGGCACTATGCCTTTAAGAAGTCTTTACGTTCTCCAAGAAGCAATCCTTCTCTGGATGTTACCTTGTGCTCTGGACTCCATGCCCATGTTCCTGTACCATGTTCCTGGTTTCCGTTTCCAGACTCCTGTGCTGAAGCGTTGGCTTCCCACAACCCCGCATTGGTGCCTGAGAATGCGTGCACTCCCGCTCTGCAGTCAGAGCATGTGCGCACATGCAGCTGGATCATTCGTGTCTCTGAGTAGGCACCGCACCCCCGGACGCATCGCGCATTCTCATGCGCGCGGCGCGGTCACGTGACTACATGCGCCGATCCCCAGCTGCGCGGCAACTTACTCCCTTCGTATCCCCTGCGGCCTCCCCACCTCGCTAACGGGCCCTTCCCTTTCTTCCCTGCGCTGGTGAGGAGAGCACAAGCGTGACAGGCGTGCTCCAGCCGGATATGATGACAAGATAGGGGAAAAAACGAGTGACGCGGGGGTCACATTTCCTCCAAAACAGCCAGACGCATTGGAAAAATAAAAAACTTTATTGAATCAAGAAAGTGAACATCAGCAAAAGAACACTCTGATGCGTTTCGTCCAGGGGTGGACTTTATCAAAGAGTAAATTCCATACAAAGAGTATATAAGGATGGACTCATGGTAAGGGAATTTACTCTTTGATAAAGTCCACCACTGGACGAAACGCGTCAGAGTGTTCTTTTGCTGATGTTTACTTTCTTGATTCAATAAAGTTTTTTATTTTTCCAATGCGTCTGGCTGTTTTGGAGGAGCTGTGACCGCCACGTCACTCGTTTTTTTCCCCACTCCCAATACGAGTTGGGGTTATTCAGCCGGGTATAATACCTTTATTAAGGGTCTGATTAACCCCATTCTCGTCACAAGTATGTGAAAGGGGGGTGCTTGTAGGGCTGCTGACATACGAGGGGGCCCTGGTCGAAACTCTAGTCCTGGGCCACAGGAAATCTGTTGGCTGCCCTGTCTGTAAACTCTAAATATAGCTGGGGGGGGGGGGGTTTATTACTGTGCTCTATATTTAACAAAAAAAGTAATAACTACAGTTGAAGTTTAACACTTCACAAAGCACCAGAGATCAGAATCAAACTGAGAATACAAAACTTTACTCAGGTTATACTTTTCACCCCTTTGTTTAATTGACACACAGAGAAGATGAACTACAGTGCTTAAAAGGTGAAGATCTGACTGAGTTATTGCCTTTTCTTTATTTTAAGTGTGAAGCAGGGGGTTTCCGGAGCTGAACCGCTTTAATTTCATCTGTGGGGACCCCCTGTTTCCTGGGATACTTACTGTGACGGTAAGGGTAGAGTTGGCTGCTTTTAAATAAAGGTTAGCCCTACCTGTCAATGATATAATGTCGTTGTTTAAGTATGTACAGTTTATTGCATCAGTCCTGTATATATTCCTCTTAATGTATGTGAAACAGTGTTAAAGAGTATGGACCTGTAGGGGTTAACTCTCTCTGGTAAACTGAACTGTAATCAGAGTTGGTGTTGTAGGCCTGGACACACTGATGGGATTAGGCCCATTGTTGAGGGACCAGGGAGAGGTCACCCACCTGCTGAGTGGACTTGCTCTGCAAGAAAGCTGTATATATATGGTTTGCCTATGGCTGTATATGTATGGTTTGCCTATGGCTGTATATGTATGGTTTTCCTGTGGAAGGGGATTGTATCAATATTTTCCTGGCCCACCTTTGTCCCCAGTAATCTCATCAACCGGGTTTAGGGCCATGTCCAGAGATCAGGAATATTGTACCTACCCAGACTAGCTGGCATCTCCCTGATTGGGACAGGAGTATAAATACTCCTCCCCAGCCTCAAGAGAGTCTTTCTGGTCTTGATATTCTTTGTGAAGGTTGTGTGCTGACAGGGGACAGGCACAGCTCCTGTAAAGGAAGAGCTGACAGGGGGTCAGCAGAAGGGAACACTGAGAAACCCAGTGCAGGGGTCTGAAGCATCCAGTGAGGCTGCGTTCTTTGTGTGCAGTGATGGCTGGAACTGTCTGGAGTGAAGCAACAGCAGGGAATTTAAAACTGCTAGCCAGTGGAGAGCAAGGCAGTGCTGTCCATACTACAGAGGACAGCAGCACAAGTTGGGAATGCATATCGGGGTAAGCTACCAGTCAGCCTTCCCCGCACCTAGGACTTTAGATTGTTTCCCCAGTTAGGTGAGTTGTTTTATGTACTGGAAGTTTGCGGACATGTTTTCCAATAAATTCGCTTTTGTTCAACTCTGCAGTTCTGTCAAGTGTATTGATCCCTGGTGTAACATGTCCTGGTCTCCTGTGGCACCTCCATAGTTGCTGATGGTACTATCCTTGGTTGGGTGAACAAAATGGCAGCCTAAATCTCTTGCGGTATGAGAGCCAATAGGAAGCCGTATTGTCCCATGTGACACACAGGATCTAAACCTCCATGAAGAACTGTCAGGACCTCCTGAAGTAAGTATCTCGGGAAGCAGAGGGGTCCCGGAACTAAAATGAATGCAGTTCAGTTCCAGTGACCCCCTGCTTTCCATCCAGGATTTTTTTTTCTTATGTGAATTGTTGCCTTATGCCATACGAGAGCAGAAACATAATTTTAAGTTATACAATTTAATATTATGAAAAAGACAAAAAATATGTCCAAGCGCACCAAATGTGTAATGTGTAACCGCATGAAACTCAATATTAGATCATCACAAATAAACAGTGCAATATAAAAATGTACAGGTGATAATAAGCACATAATTCACCCCTAAACAATGTTATATTAACTTCCCTTTGAGAAGGAGGGTCTGCTGCGGTGCCGGATATGGAGATGCCAGGACATCACCAACTAGATAACTAGAGAAAAAGAAAGCGCAAGACCCACATAGTGTAGTGTTTAAAATAAAGTGTATTTATAAAAAATTTAAAAAAAGGTGAGATGCACAACACAAGATAGTAAAATCAAATAGGCATGTAGGTATAATAACCTCTGTCATAGAGACGGTCCCACATCTGCTGCACTGAAACCCCTGCTGTGCATTATCCCCTGGCCGGGGCTGTGATCAGCTGTAGGCTGTGATGTATCGGGTACTATTCCGATATCCAGCCAATCAGAGAGGGGACTTCCCTCCCCCAAATGGAGTACCGCCCTGCAGAGGCGGAAGGCAGACGCATGTGAGTGCATGCTGCTAGTGAGGAGATCTACAGACCCATGAGCAAGCTGTTCCACGGCGGGTGAACCCTATCTGGATTTGGCTTTCTGGCCACCATGGTGGAACAGAGGTGTGGAAGTGAACATCAGTAACACTCCAGAAGCAGGACCAGAAGGATGTCCATCTAGCCCTATGGATTCCGTGCAGCAGACTTGGGACACTCTATGACAGTGGTTATTATACCTACATGCCTATTTGATTTTACTATCTTGTAACGTGCATATCTCACCTTTTTTATAAATACACTATTTTAAATACACTATATGGGTTTGCACTTTCTTTTCCTCTAATTTAATATTATGTTTCAAATGTTGTATCTTGAAACAACTTGTCAATATTTGCTACACTAACAGTTGATAAACACATTGCTCGACAACTCATCTCAGAAAAAATAGCATACACATAGGAATCTAACCTACAGTATTACAAATATTACTACATTTGTTACATGTATATGTTAACAACCCTACAAAACACAATGTGCATTTAGTACTACTGCTCCACATCAATAAACATGTTCAACCTCATTACTCGCTAATAAAAAGTAAAACACATCATGGTTCTTTCACTGCAGGTCAATTATCTGTTGAGCAGTGCAATCCGCATTTAATTGACACCGTTTCTTGTGCTTGAGATACCAAAATGTAAAACACTATGTACATATCTGTCATTCTGCTTTTTCTAGCACCAATAAAATTAAAAGTTTAATTAAATCTGTGCCACGCTGGGGGTACATTTTTTTTCAACTTTCATTTTTATTTGTGGAAAGCATATATACAGAAACTCACCTCCCATAGGCATACATTATAGGCCCACCACAATTTTATGTTGAACAGCTGTTAACTTTAACAGCACTAGACGCACCACATGCAGAGACACAAGACAAGACATACTTGACTCACAGTACTGGGGAGGGGGGAAACACTAGGGGTGGGGGGGGAAAGGGCGGGGGAAGGTCCCATATGTTGATGGAGGAGGGTCCGAGCAGTCCTTAAATGTATAGTTGTCAGCTTTTCCGGGTCTGTTGCGCAATATAACTGTTGGGTGGCTCTGACTAGCGTGTTCCTACGTCTGATTCTAGTCTATCACATCCAAGGAGAACCCATCTATTGTTATTAATGCAAAATTGAGGCGGCGTCCAACCCCGGGATGATAACTTGTTCCAGCCACGGGTTCCATACTTTTAGAAATTTAGTGCCAGAGTCGTTGACCCAACTCGTCAACTGTTCCATCTGGCAAACATGCCAAATTCTGTTCCTGATTTTGGGGATAATTGGGATCTCATTCTGCTTCCACAATGCCGCAATCTCACAACGGGTGGCGGTCGCAAAGTGCATGACCAGTTTGGTAACCAAAGTTTGGTAACCAAATTAGCTCGTGTAGTGTAACTGGCTCGCAACATTCCCTTTCCAGTTCCGTCCATCTTCTTTTTTTTGGGTCCGCGTGCCATTGAATAATTTGGCTTAATTGTGCCGCTTTATAGTACGCCATCAGGCAAGGTACCGACAGTCCTCCTTTTACTACTGGTTTAGTCAGTAGACTTTTTGCAATTCGTGGGCGTTTTTTATTCCAAATAAATTGGATGATGTGAGCTTGAAGGGCTTGGATCTCAGATTTAACCAGCGGTATTGGTAGGGTCTGAAACAGATATAGTAGCTTAGGCAGCAAGTTCATCTTTATGCTACTAATCCTGCCAAACCACGATATCCCGTAGCCCGTCCAAACCCTGAGATCTTCCTTTAGCTTCTTCATCATCTTGGGGAAATTTGCCTTATATAAAGTATTGTAATCCCTGGTGATATATACCCCTAGATATTTGATAGCGGAGGGTTGCCATTTGAAATTGAAGTTTAGTTCTAATAGTTTTTCAGTTGGTTTTGGCAGATTGATATTGAGCGCCTCTGACTTGGCTTGGTTAATTTTAAACCCTGAGACCATGCCAAATGTGCCCAGGATCTCAAAGACATTGGGCAGGGTTGTCAGTGGCTTAGAGATCGTTAGGATCACGTCGTCCGCATACAACGCAGCTTTATGATGCTGACCCCCTGTCTGAATTCCTGTTATATTGGGGTTTAACCTTATATGGGCTGCAAGGGGCTCAATGCAAAGGGCAAAGAGTAATGGGGACAGCGGGCAGCCCTGACGGGTCCCGCTCCGTATATTAAACAGTTCTGATGGGAAACCCTGGTGTCTTACTCTCGCAGTGGGTCCTGAGTATAGGGCCATTATGGCCTCCAGCAGGCGGCCCCCAAACCCAAACACCCCCAGCGTCTCTCGTAGGTAAGACCAATCAATACGATCAAATGCCTTCTCGGCATCCAGGCTCAACACCATTGACGGTATGTCTTTCTTTTTTGCCAAATCAATCAGATCTATTATCCGTCTGGTGTTATCTGCTGCCTGTCTGCCTGCAATAAAGCCTACTTGATCCGGGTGAATCAGGCCCGGAAGGACGCTACCCACCCTGATAGCTATGAGTTTGGAGAAGATTTTAATATCCGAATTAATCAGGGAGATTGGCCGGTAGCTCTTGTAGTCTACCGGGTCCTTACCGGGTTTGTGGATCACTGAGATTGACGCCTGGAGCATCTGGGTCGGGAAGGGCTCTCCCTCCAGGATCCCATTAAATAGTTTCAACAGATGGGGGGCTAGGATCTTACAAAAAAATTTATAGTATAAATTGGAGTAGCCATCGGGGCCCGGGGCTTTGGCTGGTTTAAGGGACTTAATTACCTCTGTTATCTCTTCCAAGGTGAAATCACCTTGTAAGGCCTCTTTCTCCACCCTGCCCAGGGTCGGGAGCTGCGCCTCCGACAGGAACCTCGTTAAGGTAGCTGAAGTTTTTGGACTGTGGGTAACCTTGTCTCCATCATACAGTGTAACATAATATTTCTGAAATGCTTCCACTATCTGTTTTGGATCGGAGGTAAGGTCGCCCTGCTGTGTTCGAATTGTCGCTATCCTGAAATTTGGGAGCTTGTTTCGGAGCTTATTGGCTAGTAAGGTATCTGGCCTGTTGGCTTTTTCATAAAATCTGCGTTTGGACCATGCTAACTCCTTCTCGGCCTGGGAGGATAACACCAAATTAAGGGCCGCTTTAGTATCAATTAATTCTTGCCACGTGTTCTGGTTTTTGTCCGCGGAATGTTGTGCAGTGAGGAGTGTTAATTTCGCCTGCAGCTCTTTTATTTTAGAGGCTTTTTCTCGTTTCCGCTTACCGGCTATGCTCATAAGGAATCCCCTGAGAGTAGCCTTATGGGCTTCCCAGAGTGTGGCCTGCGACTGCACGCTTCCCTTATTTTCTCTAAAGAAATCCTTTATCCGGTCCTTTATCGCCCTCTCGGTAGCGGGGGCTTTGAGGAGAAGCTCGTTTAGCTTCCAGTTTGCTCTGGGTCTGTCTAGGCCTGCTATCCTGCACCTCAGCTCGATAGGTGCGTGGTCGGACCACGAGATCTCATGGATCTCTGTATGGCCCACCACTGGAACCACTCTGCTTGACACTAGGAAGTAGTCTATTCGGCTGTATCTGTCATGAGGGTGCGAGTAAAAAGTGTATTCTCGGGTCACGGGGTGTTGTTCTCTCCACACGTCTGTCAACTGGCAGTCGTGAAGGCCCTTGCGTATGGTTAATAGGTCCTGTCTATGGGCTGTGTTAATTTGAGTGCATCTGTCCAGGTCGGGGTCCATTGTGCGGTTTAGGTCACCCGCGAGAAAAATACTGCCCTTAGCTATTTTATGTAATTTGGCAAAGAATTGTTCGAAGAAAACGGGGTTTTGCTCACAAGGGGCATATACTGAAGCTAGAGTTACCTGTTGGTTTTGTATTATGCCCGTTAAAATTAGGAATCTACCTTGTGGGTCTGCATATTGTTTGTCGATGGTCAGGGCAAGTCTATTGTGTGTAACTATTGCTACACCTCTTTTTTTGACATCCGCAGATGCTAAGTAAAACGTTCTATAGCCCTTATCTAGAAATTTTGGATGGTTTAGGCGGGAAAAGTGAGTTTCCTGCAGGAAAATAATATCGGCCTTTCTACGGTTATATTCTCTGAAGGCAATTCTTCGTTTAATGGGACTATTGAACCCCTTCACATTATGTGAAATCATAATAATGTCACTACTCATCTGGGCGATGTATTCTGGACCGTCTGCGTATCAGCTGTTCTGGAGTACTTGATGTGGATATTCGGCTTACCCTGCTGTGTCCCGTTCGGGTATCTCTCATTCTCGGTATCTGACATCGTCCGACCTCCTGTGTTCCATGTCTGGATCTGTAGGGACTGCGGCCCGCGGCCAAGGGGGAGCGACACATATAGGGGGGGGGGGGGGAGGGTAACATGTAGACAAACAGAGAAAACATTTATTAGAACAATGGTCACTTGACCTTGGTAACAGTACCGCGGTCTCGTGATCCTCGCCCCTGGGCTCCCGGCGGGGGAGAACTGACGCGCACCCCTCTGGCGCCCCCTCCCCTCCCGTGCCGCCCAACCCTCCCAGGGGACTTTGTCGGGGACCCCGGATGTTGTCCATAGAGGCCCCGACATGGAGCTCATGCAGAGGACAGGACCGGCTTGAACCCCACCGCCCGTCCCCGCTCTGGAAATGGTCTTTGCAAAAACAACGGAAAATGTTAAGATTAACGTGTCAACTTGAGGCTGCACTAAACCCCTACTCCCTCCATAGAATTCCTGTGCTCTGGGCACACTGCCTCTTCAGAGTATGGGGGTCGTTAGGGTCTAATTTCCCCCCCCCCTCATCCCAGCTGTGTATATTCTACCCTCCTGTGGCCGCGGACTTCCATATGTATCCTGATCTCCCCCTTATGTCATCTATTGGGCGGGCCGGTTTATTGCCCCTATCTGTTCGCGTCTGGTTTCTCTTGGGGCAGAGGGTGTGTGGCTATTGCTTGCGTCCCTTCCCCACAAACCTCATCCTCTCCTTGTTTGTTCTCTATAACCTCCCACCTACAGTCCTATCAACCTCCTCATTCCCATTTACTTTCCTAACCTAGCTTATATCTCTCTTTTCGTGTCAGCCCGTGACTGCTAGCCTTCCTTTCTATCACCTTCTGCGCTCTTCCCTGAATACCTTCTTGCTTCTGCTACTTGCTATCACCCGCTATCTACTTACACATCCCTCTCTTTCCGTCTTCACTCCTATCTAAACTTGCTTATCCCTCTTCACTTTCTGTTGCCTTCTCTCTCTGCTCTGACTCTACCTATATGGTCACTTCCTCCGTCCATCTTCCTTTCTCTCAATCTCTTTTTGTCCTACCTCTATTTTGATCCCTCCTCTACTCCTCTCTCCTACTTCCCTTTCCTTCTGGTCCTGCTGTGTGCTGTGCGGAGCCTCCCCCTGCCTTTTGGGACAATTCCCCTCCCCCTTGTGTCCCTGGTGGTGTGGCCCCCGGGACACCGATCGGCTGTTCCTGCAACTGTTTTTGTCCTCTCCCCTGCTGCTGGCGGTCTCCAGGTGGCGCCGCAATATCTCGTGGTAGCCTCGGAATCTCCTCGGTTCCGTCTATCCTGTCCGCCTCTCGTTCGTGGGCGCACTCCATTTCCGCCTCCTTCAAGATGGCCGTCTCCTAGACCCGCCCCTTCCACTGACGTTTTTCCTTTGGCCGCCATCTTGGAATGGGCCGTCCTCGGGAGAAGATGTGTCTGCTACTGCTGCTGCCGCCGCCCCCTTCGACTGGGTATGTTTCCCGCTAAGTGAGCGCTTCCCGCCTAACCTTGCTTCCGCGTTCTGCGTGTCATGCTGGAAGCTTTCCCTACCCCATTTTGGCCGCCATTTGGGGACCACGAGGTGAGTGTAGTTTCTGTTTGCAGGGCGTCTGGATATGGGGATACCGGCCAGTCAGCGTCACGGCGATGGTCCATAGGCTCGGGGGTATTTATTGAAGGGAGTTCTTTAAAGTTCTATTTGGGGCTGTGCAGTTCTTGTAACTTATAACGTGTAACTTTAGGTTTTAACTGAGCAGCTTCGTTCGTCTGCTAAGATCCACTAGCTTAGCTAGTTCTTGTAAGGTTTGGGTCCTGGGCAGCTCTTTTCTTAGCCTTTTTCCCCGCTGTGGACCACGAGGGACCCGGGCTGGGTTCCTCCGTCTCCCCCTCCGTGGCTACAGGCCCTGTGCCCAGGCCCAGTTGCTGTAGGAATCTTGGGCCTTCTTCTCGGGATTTGATCTGGATCGGGCGGCCATTACGTAAGACCATGAGGCCAAAGGGAAAAGTCCATCTGTAGCGGACCGCTTTCTCTCTCAGGGCCCTTGTTATCGGCCATAGGTCTCTCCTGCGGGCAAGGGTGATGGGGGAGAGGTCTTGGAAGACCAAGATCTTGGCTCCCTCAAATTTCAAGGAAGGGGTATTACGAGAGCATTTCAGTATTTCCTCCCTCGTGCGGTAGTAGTGCAGGCGAATTATTATATCTCGTGGGGGGTCCGCGGGCTGCGGTCTGGATCTGAGCGCCCGGTGGCAGCGGTCCATGTGCAATAGGTCTGCGGGGGACTCTGGGCATATATGCTGTAGCCATCTTGTCACGAACTCCTCGCAGTCCCCCACAGACTCAGGGATCCCCCGGAGACGCACGTTATTGCGGCGGTCTCTGTTCTCGGCATCCTCTTGCCGCTCACGGAGCTCATTTATCTGAGCTTGGAGATCCCCCGTTTTTTTAGTGTTTTTTTTTGTTGCCCTCACATTTGTGTCCAACTGCACCTCGATGTCCTGGACCCGGGACCCCAGGCCCCCCACTTCTTTAGCTAGAGCCCGGATCTCTGCCTGCAGGACTCCTTTTAGGTCATTATACAGCCGTTCAATATCACAACGGCGAACCGGTAGGAGTCCTTGGTCACTCGGCTCTCCGTCTCCCTCTGATTCAGAGCCCGCGCAGGAGGTGGGGGCCGCCGCCGCCAATGCGCTGCGGAGTCTCCCCTCTCCAAAGTACTCGGGGAGACCCTTCTTGTTAGGGGTCTTTGATGTTTTTTTTGACATCCTGAGATAACTGCTCGCTGTTTGGTGGAATTATAGCTGCTTTTTTAGAGTTGATCCGTGTTTTTTATATTGAATTGTCAGAGCGGGGCACGGAGCATCAGGGTTATGCTGCCATGCTGACTGACCTCGCGCATGCGCTCTCCCTGGGGGTACATTTTGACAGAGCCCTCCCCCCAGCAGAATTATTTTCCTACAAATATGAGGGTCCCCTTAAATGACAACGGGCATTATCAAAGTCAATCAAGGGGGATAAAAATGTGCCTTGTGAAATAGGTTATGAATACAATCTGTTTAGGGAATTGTTTTTCATTTAAAATAACAAAAAAAAACAGGACCAATTGTACTCACATACTGGATATAAAAGAACTAATAATTTAAAGGGCCTGTGCCTCCATCCATAAACTGGACCAATATATTTGTAAAAAATAAAATTGTGTATGTGAACCCTTGTCACTCTGAACCGCCAAACACTAAAAAAAATATGATATGCTCTTTATTTTCAAAATATTACATCAAACAATGCACACAACTCTCAGATGGTGTTACCCACAAACGTCTACATTTTTGATAATCATGAAGGGTGATGGAGTATCCCACTCCCTTACCACATAGCAAGATTAGTGCAGTGAGGAGGGGGGGCACTCCATAAACAGATAATTCAATTAAAATGGGGTACACCCCCTGTTGATTTCTGCGTTACCTTAGTAATACCATCTTCGTGACCTTTACAGATTGTGACTATAATTCCCCATTCTATTAGTACAGTGGAAAGGGGGAACACCTCTGCGATGATCATAGAGACTGGACTACGAAATACACATATGTATCTGTTTTTATGAGTGTATATATAGACACACACCAAAAATATGGAGCCAATAAAATAAAAATAAAAATTATATTTTGGGCGAGCCTATCTCGTTTCTCCATCTCATGCCACATTGTGTATTGGATGTCAGGGTCTGACATCATCAACTATATCAGTGGAGACAGGGATAGCAGGAGAGAGGGGGCTCCCCATACATGGAGCAGTGTGAGAAGCTCTGATCTGTAGTGACCCCGTGGACCACACCAGCGCAGCAAAGGAAATAGTGTATCCTCTCAATTTGAATGCCCTGAATGTTCGGGTTTTCTGTTATTGTGCATGCTAGTAGCTCGATAGTGATGCAAAAAAAGTAGAGATTAAAGCGGGCATCCCTGTCTAGTGCTATTAGATATTGATTCTGTAAAGGTTCCTACAAACAGCTTTAAGGTCCTCCAATGGGCTATTATATAAGGCTTGAATTCCTTTCAGGTAAGGACCAAAGAACCCAACTGCTAATGTACTATTTAAGAACAGCCAGTCGCTTTTGGTGGCATTAAAGGGAGTCAATTACAGTATATTAATGATCTTTCTGCTTTTATCTGATGCTTGTATTTCACTCACAAAGCCCACTTGATTGATATGGATCAGTTTTGGGAGGATTGGATTCAATCTATTTGCCAGAATCTTGTATGTAGATTTTGAGGACCGAATTAAGGAGTGAGATCATCCAATAGCTCCCGTAATTTAGTAGGTCTTTACCTTCCTTATTAATGATTGTGATGCTGGCACTTGCCATGGATTCCGGGATTGGGTTTCCCTCCAAAAAGGAGTTGAACACATTTAGTAGGTATGGGGCTGGAATCTTTATATAATGTTTATAACGTACTAGAGGTTGGAGGAAATGGCCGGGCCATGGGCTGTGTTGGCTTTGATTACTGCTAGCAGCTCTAAGTTTGTAATTGTAGTGTTTAAGGTTATTAAGTCCTCTTTCAGTAGGTTAGGTAGCTTACATTCTTCTAAAAACTGGTCTATTTGAGAATATAGAGGTACTGTCTGGGCGGAAGTGGTATTCAAGTCACATAGTTTAATGTAGACATCATGGACTGCTTTTCCTATCTCAGCACGCTATATGTAATGTCCCCATTTTAAAACTTTAGGGTGGAAAGGTACATCCTGAACCCCTCCCAACTTACTCGCTAGTATATGGTCCGCTTTGTTATAGAAGACGTGTTTTGTCCATCTCATTTTTCTTTCGGCCTCTTCAAATTGATGTTGCTTTAGGTCCTCTAACACTCTCTCTGTAGAGTTTTTTTAGTAGGGCTAGTTTTGTGGTCTTGTTTGAGGCAAGCTGTCTTCTTGGATAGGACCTTAATAGATATTAGTCTAGTTTGCTTTCTATGAGAAACTATTGAGGTACTGGTCTCTCTCATTGCTACTGTACATTGTGGGCCTCCCATAAGATGAAACCCAACTCAATTCCCTCATTCAGCTCAAAAAAGTATTTTTAATTGAAACCATAATACTACGCTCAACTTCTGGGAAGTTTAAAAGAGAGTCATTACATCTCAACTGGCCAGATCTCAAGTAAGTGAAGGGGTAGTAAGTATTAGTTCTGCTGGAACTTGATCAGACTATGTTATTGAGCCCATAGATACGTGAGATATCCCCTCCCAAACCTCTGTGGACACAAAAATATAGTCGATTCTAGAGTAGGCATTGTGGGGTGTCGATAAAATGGAGAAGCCTCTCTGGCCCTGATTTTTACTCTCCAGGTGTCCATTAGAGAGAACGCCCTCATTAATTCTCTAAAGTATTTGGGCAGAGTGGGCTTTGCCCATCAGTGTCATTTTATCCATATCTGGGTATTGGACCATATTAAAATCCCTGTGACAATCAGGGAAGTTGAAGAGGTCCTTTCTATAGTCTCCAGAGTCTCTTTCAGAAATTCTTCTTGGTTTTCATTAGGAGCATATAAATTGACAAGAGCATTTTCCACTCCTGAATGGGTTCCATAGACTATAACAAATCTCCTCTCTGGATTCCTCTTAACTCTGGGAAGTGATATCATGTTTAATAAAAAATAGCAACCCCCCTGTTTCTTGCTTTGACTAGAAGCAAATAATGCTAATGGGTATGTTTTCTTGACCATGTTAGGGGGACTAGAAAGTGAAAGCGAGTCTCTTGGAGGAAAGATTTATCTCCCTTAAGACTTTTCAGCTCAGATAGTGCCAACCTATGTTTAAAATTGGTGTTGATACCTTAAACATTCATTGAGATTAGTTGATTTTAAGATTGACTAGACATTATGAGATGTTAGAAGAGGACTATTTTCTCTAATCTCTCTTTTTGTATCTAAATTTCAGTCTGAAGACATGCAGTTTTTATACCTGTGGGCCTCTATGCGGTCAGCGCATAGATTTCCAGGTAAGGCCCATTAAACTAGTTATCCTGTGGGGGTGGGAGACAAGGGATGGGGAGTGCGGTGTACAAGAAAAACAATGAGAAAAAAGCGTAGGCCTGTAGATAATGTATCACCCCCATAATGACTAACCAGCATAGTGCAGGGCTAGTGGGTCGGTCATAAGACCCTAATGAGGGCAGCCCAGATGCAGGCATTGAACGACCCTCCAATAGCTATATATTGAACCATGCCTGCCTTGTATTAGTTGTTTTGCCCCCAGGGCCCTTCTGAGCCCCCACACCTCCCACACCTAGGCCCCCTCCCACACCTAGGAGCCACCCAAACCAGATCATTAACCCCCTGTGGAGGGAAATTTTGAAGAAAAACAGCATAAACATACACCTAAGACTTTGCGATTTTGTAATATCGAAGAAGTTATATATATTTATCAGTAACTGACCAGGCCCACACCCAGATACCCTCCCAATTCCAAGCAATCATGTTACTGTTTATTTGGGAAACCGTTTTGTGAGCGGGGCATTTGAACAGGGTGATACAAACAGTGTGCTCAGATTCTGTAAGTGTGGGACCCACACAACCCATCAGGACCAACATAATATTTACATAGGTCCCAGGAAGTTACCCCAGAAGTAATTTCCTCTGAAGTGGAGTGGCACAACAGGTGCTAAGTCTCATCAGATGCCTGTGGGCCATCAGCACCGTAACCAATTGGGGACCCCTCCCTCATCAGGTCTCTGGCCAAATAAGGAATCCTTTATATCTAAGAGAACATAATCATTGTGAGGTGGTTGAAGGTGCAGACCCCTCTCTCCTCTGAGCACCTCAGCCCAGCTCCGATCAGGTGGGGGGAATCCCCATCCTCGTGCCTTGTCCCCGGCGCTCGTTGTACCTCGTGGGTCATTCCTCTCTCTGGTCTGTCTCCTTGGGCTGAAGCCCACCTCTCTAAGAAAGGTTTCGGCCTCCTCTAGTGATTGTAAGGCAAGTTGCCTGCCATTTCTGTCCACTATCAAATGAAACAGGAAACCCCACCTGTATTTGTAGCCTATTTCCCTAAGCAGGGAGGAAGAAGGCCGCAGTTTTCACCATCTCAGGATCGTAGCTCTAGACCAGTGCTTCCCAATTCCAGTCCTCAAGTGCCCCCAACAGATCACATTTTAAGGATATTTCTGCTTCAGCATAGTTGACTCAATCAAAATGACTGAGCCACCTATTCTGAAGCAGAGATATCCTTAAAACTTGACCTTTTAGGACTGAGGACTGGAGTTGGGTATCACTGGTCTAGACAAATCACTAAAGATTTGTATGGCTGAGCCCTTTAAGCCGAAGAGGATATCTCCTTGATTTCCCAATGCTGAGAGTATTCTCTCTTTTGTGGTTGCAGTTTTAGGACCACATCCTGGGACTTATTGAGGTCTGCATACCTAGGCCCAAGTAAGCAGTTGATACTATCCATTGGGAGTGAGCTCTCCTTTAGGGTTCTTCAAAAACTGGAACAGCCTGTAGGGTAGGGTGACCAGCTTTCCATAGTAAAAACCGGAAACATTAAATAATTATTTCTAAAACAAATTACATCACTTAAAAATAAATATTATAATGGTATTTGTCTAATAGTGTCCCCATTTATGCTGTATTATTGGTTTATCTCCCTCTCTTCTCTCCCCTCCTTTTTCTCCCTCTCCCCTCTTCTCTAACTCCTCCATCTCCTAACGCGGGATGTCTGGTCACCCTAGGGCATGAACTGCAGAGCTCCTCTAGCAGATGCCTATCTTCTTCAATGTCTTGCTAGCTCCTCCCCTCTTTTTTATTTCATTAGTAGTTAGGACAAATATTACCAGCTAGTGAGATGTAGAGTTATCCTGTTCCCACTGCAAATGTTTGCGGAAATTAATTAGGACTTTTACCCTATCTCTTTCTTTTCTTCTTTAATATAAGTATTTTTAGCTATATTTTTGGTTTTGGGAAAGTTATCAAAAAGTCCCCCAAATTAATTTAAGGGAGAATTTGTAATGCAAAGTAAGACTTCGTCGCCTGTAGCCGTGGCTGCGCATGAAATGGCATGCGCGCTGCACACAAACTACAGCCCTCTATGGGGCAGGCCCCAGTGGACATGTGTGCGTGGGCGTATAAGGCACGGTGCACGATGGCCCTTGTCAAAAGACAAGATTTTTGGCGAGGTGCATCACAGCAGCGGTTCAGCCAATGAGGGCGAACCAGACGCGTGATGTCATGGCCTTGCTCCCACCACGCCTCCCCGTGGCAAGTTGCCTCGAGTCCATCAGGTCGCACTGATGCAGGTAACGAGCGCCGTCAGGCACCCAGTCGCGTGCACTCCTTGTAAATTCTCTATCACCTAAAAGACACTAGAAAAAAAGATGCCTACCCCTGCGTGTTTAAAATAGTCTTAAGTAAAAGATTATTTTAAAAACATTAATATAGACATTTGCTTTGTTTTATTCAATATAGTTCATAGTTTTATATTTGAGGCAAGAATGGTCATTATTCTTTATCACTGAGACAACTTTGCAGTTAAAGGAGCAGTAACTTAATTTTATGTATTTAGTTCCTAAACAAATGTAATCAACCTTAAATCTTAGCCATTTTAGCGTGGCTCAGTGCAGGAAGAGAGTGCGGGACCTCTTACCTGCTCCAGTATCTCCTGCTGCTCACCTCAGCATCGTCATACAACGCTGCAATGCTGTCATGGCAATGTGACACAGTGATGTCACAGAGATTAAAATACGTTGGAGAGGGGAAGCCGGATAGACGGTAAGAGGCACTTGCAGAGGCCTCGTGATCTCCCCCACCAATCAGTATAACTGTTGTGGGGAAGAGCGCGGGGCCTCTGTAAGCGCAGGGCTTGGCTAATATTCCTGCCCTGCCTGTTAGTCAATAAAACTTGCTCTGGCCACTCCATAAGATATGACACCAGACTATATATACTGAAGAACTACAAAGCTTAAAGCAAATGCTACCTCATTGCGGACTCTTGGAGGTCTCTTAATACATCAGCCAAAAATTACTTATTTTATTATAATCCCCATTCCCCCTATTTGCATATAGATGACCTTTTTGTCGATTCCTCTCAGGTTTTTTCAGCACATATAAACTGTGGGACCTGGTCAGATCATACCAAGTCTAGCTGCATGTTGAGAGACATTCTGACATTTAAAATTAAGTATTTATGCTGCCTTAATGAGCACTTACCCCATATCCAAGATATTGATTCTGCAATTTACGATGATTGTGTTTCTTTTTTTCTCTCTGAATATTACAGGTGATACCAGTGGCATGACTGTGAGAGACACTCCCAAGGGAAAGTTAATTTCATTTTGGCATCACATTGTAAAAAGAGGAAACAGAAGAATATAATAAATCTAACAAATACGTCACAAAACTTGAATCTTTACCATGTACTGTAATAGAAATAGGTTAATTCAAATTTACAGGGAATTTAATCTGCTTAAAATGTTCTGTTAGAGCAAGACCTGGCAAATCTGTCTTAAAAATTGGGAATAGAGAACACAAAAACTCTATTTGTATGCAGAGAGCATAGTATTAGCACTCACTAATCCCCTGGTTTCACTTGCTTTGCCAATCGCTCAAATGTCAAAATAAACACCTCAAAATCTGAGGTGTTAAATGTTAATTAATCACTACAAATGGTACAACTATTGGAAACTAAATTCACGTGTCAAGGGAAATCTCCCTCTAAAAATGTTTTAGGGATTCAGTTAGCCAACTCATATGAGACACTGTAAGTAGCAAACTACCCAAATATCTTTAGAGCAATAAATAAGAATCTGAACAGCTGGGATAAGTTGCTGATCTCATGGATCGGTAGGATTGTCGCTTTAAACATTAACACGCTTCTTAAGCTTTTATATCTACAGTATAACACACTCTACCCATATTCTCCTCACAGAGGAAATTGAATAGGCTTCAGAAAATGTTTAAAAAATGTCTTTGAAAAGATGAGTCAGCGATGATGTGGGCAGATTGTCTGTTCCCAGTCTCCATAGATTTTATAATGCCACAAAGACTAGTCACATTTCCTCACGGCACTCTAGAGAAGATGTTAAAGGCTGGGTAGATCAGGAGAATATATACTCTCCTCACACTACTTTGAGAGCAGCTATGTGGCTTCCACTAAAACATAGTCATCCAGAAATGTATATGTAATGGTGTTTCCCCCACCCAATCGCAGATAGGGGCCATTGCAGGGTGTATGGTGCATATACCTGCTGGCAACAGGAAGGCTGAGTCATCTGCCAATGGTAGTGGGGACACAGGAACAGGCTTCTGGGGTTCATACCCCACATATATCTCTTTAGCAGTGCAGCGCCTCCATCTGCCGTAGACTGCAGGAACTGAAGGTGATCTTCCACGGTAGAACTTATTACCTCTCCCCCAGTAAGGCCACCCACCAGGCAGGAGGTATATTGCAAACAGGAACGATTTATTACTACACTCTGCAGTAACAGGAACAAGGCAGGATCTGCCCAATACAGTCTCTCAGGATTCACCGGATGATGGTCACTGGACCGCCACTACAGGCCAAGGGCACCCGCAGCCATCCTAGCTCTTCCCCACCTCCCTAGTGAAGGTAAGGTACACACTCACTCTCCCCCAAGGGGAAGAGGAATAGAGTAGGCCCAATATGCAGCCTCTTCAATGTGTGACCTGCCTTCCTCAAGTGGGGGAAGGCACTCCAAACTTTAGGGTGGTCCTGCCCTTAAGTACAGCCAGAATCTGGGCTACCCATTGTCCCGCTACAACAGGATGTACCACCCCCTGTTGTCACTCAAGTGCAGTACCAAAGGTGAGGGGGAAAACCCCATTCCAACTATTGGCAACCTGATAGTACCAGGGTGTACAGCCAGCCCATTGGGCAGAATAGTAGTCAGGGGGAACCCTGCTACACTTAAGAACCTCTTTATTGCTTAAATGTATATATTGGTCAAAAAATATCAATGCATGGGAACTGTTATGCCGGTGCTGCCCGCAGACCAGACCCGTCCCTTATACTGAGGTGGGGACGTATAGGAACACACACCCGCAGCAGAAGGAGCGTGTCCGGAGTGTGGTGAATTAGGCGTTGCCAGGCCAGGTGGTGTTTGCTAGCAATACTTGCCAGTACCGGTTAAAGAAGTTCCGTAGTCGTAGTCCAAGCCGGGTTCGAGGGGTATCAGAGTGAGCGTTGTCCAAGGAGTGCCGAGATCGAGAGCCAGAGGGGGTAGTCATACAAGCCGTGTCAGAACCTGTGAAAACACTAAGAGAATCCTGAAGTACTTCCATGCAGAGACTATGTCGCGCAAAGACTGAGAGCAGAGAGGAGCTAGATAAAGCAGGAAGGTCCAATTAGGAACGGAGGCGGGACAGAGAGACACTGCAGATTGGTGCAGGCATAACAGGCCAGGTGAGACTTGTTGGTAACCTGAGTATGCCCGTGCGGCTTGCGGGGGCGGAGCCTGAGGTCCGGGGGACGGGAAGAAGAGTGTGCAGACTGAGCGCGCTCCGTAACGCGTGTACGCGTGTGGACCGAGCCAGTGGATGGTGCAGGTGTGCGCGCGGGAGGGTGTGGGTGCGCCCGGCGCTGAGCAGAGGAATCGCCGAGGGAAGTGAGTGCTCTGTGTGGGGAGCGTGGAGAACGCCGATTCCTGACAGTACCCCCTCTTCAGGAACGGCCTCAGGACGGTCCATGAACGGTTTCTCTGGAAACTTTTTCCTAAAGGACTTAAGAAGGGCCAGGGCATGAATGTCCTTTAAAGGTACCCAGGATCTCTCTTCAGGGCCAAAGCCCTTCCACTGCACCAAGAACTGGAGCTGGCCCCTGGATAGGCGAGAATCCAAAAGAGAGTGAACTTCGTATTCCTCGTTATTTTGGACAGTAATGGGGTCCGGTTTACGAGTCTGATCCGGAAAGAAGTGACTGGTGATGAATGGTTTTAAGAGGGATACATGAAAGACATTGGGAATCTTCATACTGGGTGGTAGTTGGAGCCGGAATGCCACAGGATTGATTTGTTCACTAATAGGGAAGGGACCCAGGAACTTAGGTGCCAATTTTGGAGATGGTACCTTGAGGGGGATATTCTTAGAGGAGAGCCATACCAAATCCCCTGGCTTGTAACTGGGTGCCGAACGACGACAACGATCGGCCTGTAGTTTCGATCTGCGGGAGGAGTCGAGAAGGGTAGACTGAATCCTAGACCATGCGGTTTGGAGGGCAGTAATGCGTTCATCTACGGCTGGAACTCCAGAAGGGATGTTGGAGATGGGTAGGCATGGGGGGTGGAACCCATAATTTATAAAGAATGGCGACTCCCGGGTGGCTTCATTTTTAGCAGAATTGACAGCGTACTCTGCCCAATGAAGGAGTTGAGCCCAATCATCCTGGGAATCGGATATGAAACATCTCAGGTATTTCTCCAGGGATTGATTGATTCTCTCTGTTTGTCCATTGGACTGTGGATGATAGGTGGAAGAGAAAGAAGAAGAGATGCCCAATCTCTTGGTGAAAGTTGTCCAAAATTTGGATACAAATTGAGAACCTCTGTCAGAAACTATGGACGAAGGAATCCCATGAATCCGGAAAATCTGCTCCGTAAAGATATCAGCAAGGGCGGGGGATGAGGGTAATCCCTTAAGTGGAATAAAATGGGACATCTTTGAGAACCTGTCCACAACCACCAAGATAGTGTTCATTCCTCTGGACCTGGGCAACTCCACAATGAAGTCCATCGAAATGTGGGACATGGGGCGGTCGGGAACTGGAAGAGGTAACAGAAAACCCTGAGGCTTTTGACGGAGAGTCTTGCTTTGAGCGCACGTGGGACAGGCACGGGAAAACTCCAGAATATCTTGAGACATCCTTGACCACCAGAAATTCCAACGAATGAGATCAGTAGTCTTCTTAAAACCTGGATGACCTGCAGATTTAGAGGAGTGACCCCAAGACAGGACCTCTGGAACAAATTTGGAGGGTACGAAGAGTTTGTTGTCGGGAACGACCAAGTCCTTGGGAATGCGTCTCTGGGAGTGCAAAATCTTGTCAAGATTCTTGAAAGTAGACGTGGCGAGAATCCTCTCATGTGGAAGGATGGTCTCCAAAAGTTCCTCTGGTATCTCTTCAGAAAAATGTATTCGGGAGAGTGCGTCTGCCTTTACGTTCTTGGTCCCGGGGATATAGGAAAGGTGAAAATCGAATCGAGAAAAAAATAGAGCTCAACGAGCCTGTCGTGGACCAAGGCGTCGAGCATTTTCTATGTAAAGAAGGTTCTTGTGGTCCGTGAGAATAGTAAACGGCTCTTTCGACCCCTCCAGCAGGTGTCTCCACTCTTGGTGAGCACTGTGAGAGGTGCCACGATGGTAGAAAAACTCCTTATAAACTTACGATAGTAATTAGCGAATCCTAAAAAACGTTGTATGGCCTTGAGAGAATTGGGTCTTGGCCATTCAGTGACTGCTTGAAGTTTTCCGGCATCCATCATAAAACCTTCATCGGAAATGATGTACCCCAGGAACGGAGTAGATGTCTGATGAAAGGTGCACTTCTCCAGTTTGGCGTACAAATGGTGTTCACGGAGACGGGAAAGGATGTAGGAGGTATGGCTTATATGGTCCTGGAGATCTTTGGAAAAAATCCGGATATCATCCAAGTATACTATAACAAAAATATTGAGTACCTTACGAAAGACATCGTTGATGAAATCCTGGAAGACAGCTGGAGCATTACATAAGCCGAAGGGCATTACAAGATACTCGTAGTGTCCGCTACGCGTGTTGAAGGCCGTCTTCCATTCATCCCCCTTCCTGATTTGCACCAGGTTATAGGCACCACATAGATCCAACTTGGAAAAAATCTTGGCCCCCTGTAATTTATAGAACAGTTCGGTAATAAGGGGGAGGGGGTAACGACTTTTAACAGTTATGTGGTTCAAACCCCTATAATCGATGCAAGGCCTCAAGAACCCGTCATTTTTCTTGACGAAGAAAAACCCAGCCCTGCTGGAGAATTGGAGTGACGAATAAAGCCTTTCTTGAGATTCTCCTGGATATATTCATCCATAGCATGAGATTCTGGTAACGACAAGGGGTAGGTCTTGGACTTGGGTAGGGAGTAACCTGGAACCAGATCGATCGGACAATCGTAAGTCCTGTGTGGCGGCAGAAGGTCTGACTGTACTTTATTGAAAACGTCCCGGAATTGGTGGTAAACAGAAGGTAGAATAACCTCAGGAACAGAGGTATTGGCCAGCAGTCGAGGCGGAAGTATGGCTGGTGGAGATAGCTCCTCTGACCTTGACCTCCAAGTAATAGGGTCTTGGGATGTCCAGTTGATGAGAGGATTGTGCTTCTGCAACCAAGGTAAGCCGAGAGTGACTGGAGTTCCGGGAGCGTGGATTACATCAAAGGCCAAGGTCTCCTCGTGGGAGTGAGAGGAAAGGGTGATGGGGCAAGTCTCCAAGGCAATGTATGCTGGGGTGAGCGGACGGTTGTCGATCCCAACCAAGGCAACGGGAGACTTCTTCCTAACGAGTGGAATCTGGTTCTGTTTAGTGAAGGTTTGGTCCATGAAATTTCCTCCCGCGCCGGAGTCGATAAATGCCGCAGTGGAGGTGCGGAAGGTAGGACCCGAGAGAGAAACGGGAATGGTCAATTTTTTGGGAAGTTCCTTCCTGGAAAGGGGACAAGGAGATTTAGCACCCAGGGAGTGCCCCTTCGTACTCACTGGGTTCGGTCAAATCCCGGGCGTAGTGGACATTCACGGACCAGATGCTCGGAGGATCCGCAGTAATAACATAATCCACCGGCTTGGCGAGCTTGCTGCATCGGTGTCCGGGAATGCTGGACTCCAAGTTGCATCGGCTCAGGAGCCTCCAGAGCGGGTAGCGGGGAGACAGCAGGTCCTGGGGTTGGAGAGAATCTGGAAGGAGCACGGAAGGGCATAAATCGGGGAAGCTGGCGCTGGAGGCGGCGTACCTGAAGGCGCTGATCCACTCGATTGGCTTGGGAGATGAGTTCCTCCAGGAGCCCTGGGCAGGGTTGTGAGGCGAGCTCGTCCTTCACGGAATCCGTTAAGCCTCGCCAGAAGACTGAGACCAAAGCCTCCTGGCCCCATCGTGTCTCAGCTGATATGGTCCTAAACTCCAAGGCGTACTGGGCCACGGAACGACGTCCCTGGGAAAGCTCAAGCAAAGAGTCAGAGGCAGTTTCTTGGCGTGCGGGGGTATCGAAGACCTGTCAAAAGTCTCGTCTAAAGGCTGCGTAGTCGCGGGTGATATAGGGACGTAGTTCCCAAATTGGGGAGGCCCATGCCAGCGCTTTCCCTGTAAGCAGGCTGTAAACATACGCCAATTTCTTGCGACCAGTGGAATACTGCTGCGGAGCCATCTCAAACTGGATCTCGCGGCAGGCGTGCGGATCCCCCGCATACGGTTTAGGTGCCGGGATCTTCGGGCCCGAGGTCGCGGCGGATACTGGTTCTGGCGACAGTGGCGGTGCGGCAACAAGTGGTGTCTGAAATGAAATGTCCTGTACCTGTTGAGTGAGAAGAGCCATTTGGTACGTTAGGGCCTGGACTTGTTGATACATGGCCGTCATCATGGAGGCCATGTCAGTCTGGTCTGCGTCTTGTGGGCTTGACATAATGTTACGCCGGTGCTGCCCGCAGACCAGACCCGTCCCTTATACTGAGGTGGGGACGTATAGGAACACACACCCGCAGCAGAAGGAGCGTGTCCGGAGTGTGGTGAATTAGGCGTTGCCAGGCTAGGTGGTGTTTGCTAGCAATACTTGCCGGTACCGGTTAAAGAAGTTCCGTAGTCGTAGTCCAAGCCGGGTTCGAGGGGTATCAGAGTGAGCGTTGTCCAAGGAGTGCCGAGATCGAGAGCCAGAGGGGGTAGTCGTACAAGCCGTGTCAGAACCTGTGAAAACACTAAGAGAATCCTGAAGTACTTCCATGCAGAGACTATGTCGAGCAAAGACTGAGAGCAGAGAGAGATAAAGCAGGAAGGTCCAATTAGGAACGGAGGCGGGACAGGAAGAGCTACAGGGAGATACTGCAGATTGGTGCAGGCATAACAGGCCAGGTGAGACTTGTTGGTAACCTGAGTATGCCCGTGCGGTTTGCGGGGGCGGAGTCTGAGGTCCGGGGGACGGGAAGAAGAGTGTGCAGGCTGAGCGCACTCCGTAACGCGTGTACGCGTGTGGACCGAGCCAGTAGATGGTGCAGGTGTGCGCGCGGGAGGGCGTGGGCGCGCCCGGCGCTGAGCAGAGGAATCGCCGAGGGAAGTGAGTGCTCTGTGTGGCGAGCGCGGAGAACGCCGATTCCTGACAGTAATGTTGTGAATTACCAAATCAATAGAAGAATTATGGGATGGGGCGCATTTGTAAGAAACAAGACAATCTTTCAAGGGAACATTCTGCTATGCCTCAAGAGGAAAGTTTAACCAGTGTATGTAACTTGGACCGTAAAAACAAAGATAATTCAGAAGCTTCAGACAAGTCTAAGTATCAAGAGATATGGAGAGTATACGACACAGAAAAAAAGAATTAATGGGCCACAAGCAAGCAAAAGATGAAAGAAAGAGAAAAGGGGTTCTCAACGATAAGACCTATGACCGTTCATCACCTTTAGACCACTCCTAGCTGAAGGTAGGATACAGCTCAGCTGACAAAACAGCTCTGTATAAAGGTGCTCCTGCTCTCCAGTGCCCTTAGTTGTACACATAGCCATGCTTCTAAAAACCAAAGCAGAAAAGAAAAAAGAAAAACAAAGGAGAAAAAAAATAGGGACAGAAATCAAATGTGCACCGTCATGAAAAAACAAGGAGACATATTTATCAGGGGAAAAAAATATTCTACCGTCTCTCCATGACTGTGCATTAGGGAAGTCCAAAGCAGTACCAAGACAAGGAATTTGAGAAAATGCTATTTATTGACTGGAGTTGAAATAGAGACTGTTAACAATTCAGTGCCTCCAGAACCAAGTTGAAATCCCATCATGGTACTGGGTCACTGATTCTGGTACTTAGTGTACACAGCTAAGATCCTTAACAAATGCCTAAATGTATGGCTTTGTAATAGTAGATCTCTGCCACAGCACAGAGTGTTGCCATCTGAAACCTCAAGGAATTTTGACTAAATCCTTTGTGAATGTAAGGAATCCACACCTCAGTTTACTGCTTACCTTGCCTTGCAGACCTGTGCAGTCCTGGAACACTCTCTCTGGTATCTACAGCAGCTGTGCTAGCTATGACTGCAGCCCCAGCCTGGGATCAGTCATTAGAGCAATGCTCTCACACGCCCCTTTTGCTATTGGTTTGCTGACCTTTAAATACTGCATTCCCCACAATGCTTCTCTGCTGAGCATAAACCTTCTTGGATGTTACCAGTGGTTTGCCACAAGCCTCCTGGCTTGTTATCTCTCGTTCCTAATCTCTGTTGATTATTGTTCCCGTTCGTTGTTCTCGTTCCTGTTTCCTCGTAGCCTGCAGCTACTTCGCTGAGGCTTGTGTTCCTGGTTCCCAGAGGCCTGCTGTTCCTCTCATCACAGAGCCCTGTGTCGCCTGCCGGGACTCAGCAACCTGCTGCATACACCTCTTGCAGAGGTTGCTGTTTAGACCCTGTGGCCTGCTGCTCTTTCTCCCTTTGCAGAGGCCAGCTTAAACTCCCGCGCTGAAGCACCCTGGAGACCTGCTGTGTGCTATCTCCCTGGAGCCCGCAACCTGCTGCTTCTACCCTTAGCAGAGGTTGCTGTTTGGACCCCGTGGCCTGCTGCTCTTTCTCCCTTCGCAGAGGCCAGCTTGAACTCTTGCACTGAAGCACAGTGCTGCCTGGCGGTGTGCCCACTCCGGTCTGTCTTCCCTCTCCTGGACCGATGCCATGGCCCGTGGACGCCACTCACGCAAACCCCGTTCTCGACCTGCAGCGATTACGCTGAAGCAGGAGGACCTGCTTGATTTCCTGTTGCCTGCTTGGACTACGACTACCCGGACATCTCCTATCCCGACTCTGGCTTGTGCAACAACTACGCTGTTCTCTCCAGTCCTAAACCCGGCTGTTTGACTATGAACTTCGCACTACAGACCAGTCTGCGCGGTCTAAGGTTGCTGATTTAATAACCCAGCCTCAGTCACGTGGTCCGGCCCCGGTTTGTGGCGAGCACAAGCGTAACAGTGAAAACAAGGATTTCAATTATTGATGCCTCTTCTACTGAAATGTCTCTGTAAGAATTCCAGTCAGTTACATTATTATATTGTAATAAGGTTTGAATCCAGTATATGAGGACAAAATGGCAAGTATGATATTGTCTGATTTTCAACGATTCTTTAATACATTTTATATACAAAATGATATTCTAACAATGGTAATTGGTATCTTTTGATTCCACCCACTGGAATGTTAATGAGCCAGGAAGACAAAGGACTTTGAATCCCCAGCAGGGTGCACTCCGAACCCCTTCAGTGTACATCTGCGTCGCCCCGAAGGTGGACAGCCTTTGGCGCAGCTAAAGGGTGTAAACCATTTGCTTCCGTTCACTGATGTCTGGTGATGTTAAAGCTTCTCTATTTCTGAAACTCACCAGCCCTTTTATCCCCTGTACCCAATTTTCCAACTCCATCTGTCCATGAAATGTCTGTGAATTGACTGTATAACCCTGTTCATTTAATGTAATCATATATTGTTATAACTCTGTGCCCAGGAGATACTTGAAAATGAGAGGTAACTCTCAATGTATTACTTCCTGATTGAATCTTTTTTATTTATTTATACAAATGTTTTGTCATTTTAGGAAGTATTTGGAGTTGTAATGGGATTGCAACTGTGTTAGGTTGTCTAAGAGAATGAGCCCTGTGGGTGATATTTGAGTGACTATTGACAACTGTAATTGGGGCTGATGCAATTGTGGGAGTGTATAACATATTGGATGACAGGAGTTCTGAGATCTTTCCAGAAGACATGCCATATTAGGTAATAAACTTGTATTGAGGGTGGGTAGTTCCTTATCAGATATGACATCAGTTTCAAGCTGTTGGACCTTAACTAGTAATAGAGTTAGTGGTAGCAAGGGCTGACTAAGGGATATTATCTGGATAAATACTGATAGATGTAGTTTGTAGTGGAGAATAGAGATTACACAGAGGAGGATGGCAGAGGGATTACACCGAGATGGAGAAGAGAAGGGTTAACACCAGAAGAAAGGAGGAACCAGGTTTAATATCATGATACCAATATCAAACATAAGTATTCCACAGGAACAGAATAATATGCAACCATCTTTGAAGATATTAGAACTTATTTGATGTTACAGGCATGTTTGTACTATTTTTGTATGTGAGCATTTATCTTCAAAATAAATGTTACTTTTTTATGTGCTAAAACCAGAATTCTGAGTACTGTTATGCAGGAGCAATCTACTGAAAGAGACTAAAGGATACTTTACAGTCTCTATACCAACTGCTAAAAAATGTCCATATTCTGTTATATATTCTGGAGGACACAGACTTTCTTAACCTTATTAATATCTGTATGATACTTAATATCCTCTCAAGCTCCAAACTGTAAAAGCATCATCTTTGGTTGGAGGGTTCGGATCATCTAACAGCAAATCTGGAATCATCGTATGATGTCCTGGTTGGTGTATTGACATTCCTAAAAGCTCTGCATACCAATTTCTTCTCTGTCCTTCTAGAGCTATTAGAATTATTTCTGTTCTTTCCGACTATCTTCTTTACTATTCTATGTGTCTTTGAGAACAGAGGAAATACATATATTAATGGGAAGTTCCAGGATGTTGTCAGCGCATATACAAATGTTGCTCCAGGGTCTCTGCTACTTCAGCAAATAACTTGCATCTTATGATTGAACATTGATGTTATGAGACCTACTGATGTCTGCCCCATCTTTCTATCAAGATTGAGTGAGCATTATCCCGAATCCAGCTCATTTCTGCATAGATTGCCTGCAGTAACTTTGTGTCCTTGGAATGTACTGTATATGCAGTATGTATATTGCCGAAATCACAGAAACATTCAGCTCTGCCCATCTCAAGATCTTGGCAACTTCTTTGGCCATTTGGACACTTTGTACTTCATTGGCAACAAAAATACACTAATGTTATGGCGTTCCTTAAACCACCTGGTTGTGGAGACTACACCCCATCTTAGTGACATTCTGGAACTGATTGATGATATTCGTATTACATTATATTGGTAGTTTTTGCACATCCCTGTGCCATGTTCCCAGAAAATCGTAACGTAGTAGATGCATGCGGAGCGGTGCCCAAGGAACTACATCAATTGTTGACACCTTCAGCCATTAAATGCTGAGAGCACCCACAGGGATACCCCTCTAGATTATAAGATCTCCCTCCTCCTTACCTTTCGGATCTATTTATGCTTGTTTATCCTTGTTTTGTACACAACTCTGTTTATGTCATTTACACTTCTCTGTAACCCCATTGCACCAAACTGCAGAAGATGTTGGCACTTTACAAATAAATGCTAATAATAATAATTAGGTGTAGCTGGGTTCCCCCCTCTGCTCTGCGACTCCCCCCCCCCCCCCCCCTTGTTACCTCCGCTGCCGGAGCCCAGTGGCAGACTCAACGGAATTTCTGAAGGGTGGGTGCCGAGCAGGGAGCACTCCGGCGGCCCGACAACACAGGGCGCCGCCATGACAGTTCCTTGCGCATGCGCAGACTGCCGATGCGACGGGAGGCCCTGGTTAGCTCGCGCATGCGCAGTACGAGCGTGCGAAACACTAGACCTACCAGGAGAGGGCTCTAAGCAGGGACTACGAGTCCCATGAGCCTTAGGGGACCCCACATGATGCCAGGGAGCCAGTAGGGTTGTAGCATCTCCCTGCAGAGGAGACTAGATACAATTTGCGGGGTTTTGGAGCACGTTAGTCGGCGCCAGGAGAGGCTAGGGGAAGGAGGTGAGGGTGCAGGGGTCAGTGACTCACTGCACTAGGCCAGTAACCCCCTAGGCCCCAGTTAGCCCTGAGCCATGTAGTAGCTTGTGTTGCTTCAGGGACAGGCCCCAGGTTAGGGACCCTGCCCCTTACTATTAAGTGCTGGTTAGGGACACAGCGAACGCTTCCCATCCAGAGGCTTGGGATCAAGCCTGCTCCGCAGAGAGAGCGGCACTGTACCAAGGGTGGATCGCCCTGACTGATCATCTCCCCAGAGGAACCGGACATCGCAAGGAAGGTAGTCGGATCCTTTGAGAAGACCCTTTAACGCCCAGGTGCTGTCGCACTGGGCAGGTAATGTTACGCACGTGCACACACGAGTACTCGCACATAGTGGCAGCGCTGACCACGGGACAAGGGGGGTTATACTGTGGACATGGTGTGGGGGTACACGGTGGTGGGTGTGGGTATTAGTTATATCCTAATGCAGTGCTAACATTGAATGTGATTGGTATAAGTTATTCGCATATATGCAGTAAAGCCTGTTCTGTTTTACAACCGTGTGATTACCGTGATTGTTTCCTGTGAGGGCCTCCTCCCACTCCATTGGGATCTCTCCCAGGTGGAGGCGTTGCACCACAAGATTGTTATATGTATGTACCCCAGGCTCCCTGAGCGGAGGCATAGGCTCCTGAGAGCCATACAGGTATACACAGCAGTAGTAGCGTCTGTATTCACAGGGAATACCCGTTACATTTGGAGGCGCTGCTGAGATAGCCCTGGGGTGCCCTACTCAGTAGTTCATGTAGTATCGTATCAGTCAGCATGCCTGCGTTCATGCCACAACAAGTGAGCGCCTGGGCCGAAAGACTAGGAGAGGCCCTGCGACACGTAGTCGCCGTAGAAGGGGTACCTGACAATGTACCCATGTTTACTGTCTGCAGTGCAGTAAGGACATTACCTGGTCTGACGGGAGCCCGCCTCATCAGTAAGCACTACAACATTGACCGGCAAGAGAACACCCTACTGCTGGCCACAGAACAAGATCTACCCATAAAGGAGGCCCACAAGTAGTGTATCTGCCAGAGACTTTACCGCAAGGGTGCCCTCTCATTTACAGGAAATGGAGAGGAGCACACGATCCAACAGGAGCAAAGAGAGGACCCAATACAAAAAAGAGAGAGCGGCACTGTACCAAGGGTGGATCGCCCTGACTGATCATCTCCCCAGAGGAACCGGACATCGCAAGGAAGGTAGTCGGATCCTTTGAGAAGACCCTTTAACGCCCAGGTGCTGTCGCACTGGGCAGGTAATGTTACGCACGTGCACACACGAGTACTCGCACATAGTGGCAGCGCTGACCACGGGACAAGGGGGGTTATACTGTGGACATGGTGTGGGGGTACACGGTGGTGGGTGTGGGTATTAGTTATATCCTAATGCAGTGCTAACATTGAATGTGATTGGTATAAGTTATTCGCATATATGCAGTAAAGCCTGTTCTGTTTTACAACCGTGTGATTACCGTGATTGTTTCCTGTGAGGGCCTCCTCCCACTCCATTGGGATCCCTCCCAGGTGGAGGCGTTGCACCACAAGATTGTTATATGTATGTACCCCAGGCTCCCCGAGCGGAGGCATAGGCTCCTGAGAGCCATACAGGTATACACAGCAGTAGTAGCGTCTGTATTCACAGGGAATACCCGTTACATTTGGAGGCGCTGCTGAGATAGCCCTGGGGTGCCCTACTCAGTAGTTCATGTAGTATCGTATCAGTCAGCATGCCTGCGTTCATGCCACAACAAGTGAGCGCCTGGGCCGAAAGACTAGGAGAGGCCCTGCGACACGTAGTCGCCGTAGAAGGGGTACCTGACAATGTACCCATGTTTACTGTCTGCAGTGCAGTAAGGACATTACCTGGTCTGACGGGAGCCCGCCTCATCAGTAAGCACTACAACATTGACCGGCAAGAGAACACCCTACTGCTGGCCACAGAACAAGATCTACCCATAAAGGAGGCCCACAAGTAGTGTATCTGCCAGAGACTTTACCGCAAGGGTGCCCTCTCATTTACAGGAAATGGAGAGGAGCACACGATCCAACAGGAGCAAAGAGAGGACCCAATACAAAAAAATATATATAAACTTTTTTCTATCATAACCTAAAATCCAACGCGTTTCGAACGCTAGTGCGTTCTTTATCAAGGATAACATACACTGCTAAAACAACCCATTATATACCCTTCTTACCTGCGATCCGTTCGCGCCAAAACAGAGCAACCCATGACGGTCGCGCATGCTACTGCGCATGCGCAAACCGCCCGAACGAATGGGCAGTCAGAAGGGCGGAAGTGATGGCTGAGGCCATAGGGGCAGGGAATAAACTAAGGGCACAGTATTAAGTAATGTTAAAATGACGGTGGCCCAAAAGGGAACAATAAAAACAACAATAAAGAAACGAAACTAAGGTATCAATAATGATTAGCCCTAAGAATGAAAGAAAAGAAAAGACAAGGAAAAGAAGAAAAATGAGAAAAAAATAATAATAATATTTAAAGTAAAAAGATAATAATATAGAAAACACAACAGAAGAAAAAAATGAAAAATAAATGAAAACAATATTGATTACTTGATAAGAAAATGGGAATGAGAAAATAGGGATACCACAGAACTAATGCTAATACAGTAATAGATGCACGTACAAGAATATCAGTTAAGAGTGCAGGGCATGTTCAGGGTACGTTATCGCTCGTGCAGACAGTTGACTCAGTCACCCACGGAGCGAGTCAACTGTCTGCACGAGCGGCAGCACGTACCCTGAACATGCCCTGCACTCTTAACTGATATTCTTGTACGTGCATGTATTACTGTATTATAATTAGTTTTTATTACACTGAGTCATGCGCTGTGTCTTCTTTTTCAGGCATAACGAAGTGTAAAAAAACCCAAAAAAAACAATGATCATTGCACTCGATAGGAGTGTTTAAAGTTGCTTATCTGAATAAACAGTCCAACTGGCAGTGAAGCTCTGTGGGCTCTCTTGATCTTCCGCAAGCTTATAGGTTAGAGGTTTTTCTAAGCCTCCACTTGCAGTGAATGAAATCCTGCTTGTTGGTGGTCTGCTCCCGTGGCGTCCCTCTGCGATGTATTGGGAGGTCCCTCACACTCCGGTGTTGGCATCCCACCACTTCGTTTGGTGCCGGTCAGAGTCTGATGACATCACAATATGTATGAATGTATGTATGTCTCTATATAGCGCCATTAATATACATAGTGCTTCACAGCAGTAATACACGTGACAATCAAATAAATAACAAATAATAATACAAATAACACAATGGGAAGAAGTGCTTCAGACAAAAAGTAATATTTAGGAAAAGGCGTCCCTGATTCGAAGAGCTAACAATCTAATTGGTTGGTAGGAAGAACGTACAGACAGTAGGAGGGTGTTCTGGTGTGCCTGCAAGGGGCCAAGGTTTATGTATGAGGTGTCAAGTATCAGCCATGGAGCTGCTCATATGCTTCCTTAGGATGAGTCCCCGGTAGTCACGGCAGAGAGCACTATGGTGTGCGCGCCACACAACACAGCACAGCCCTCTATGGGGCATGCCCCAGTGGCTGGGTGTGTGTGGGCGCACAAAGCGCTGTGACACGTACGCTGGCAGGGAAGAAAATAATTCTCTTCCCGTGCCGTGATGCAGTCACGTGGCGGCGCGCAGCCAATGGCAGGGCAGAAATGCCACGTCATGGCCGTGCCCGCCATCATGGCCCCCGCCCCCCCTGTGCTCCCCTACAGAACACCGATTGCAGCTATTGTTGCTGCACACGCCGTACTGAGCCCGTGCAGCCGAGAAGACCAGGGCCGTAGCCTTAAGCAAGTGTGTTTTAAGATGGGTCTTAAAGGTTGATAGAGAGGGTGCTAGTCGGGTATTGAGGGGAAGGGCATTCCAGAGGTGCGGGGCAGTCAGTGAGAAAGGTTTAAGGCGGGAGAGGGCTTTAGATACAAAAAAGGGGGTAGAAAGAAGACATCCTTGAGAAGACCGCAAGAGTTGGGATGGTGCATAGCGAGAAATTAGGGCTGAGATGTAAGTTGGAGCAGAAGAATGTAATGCTTTAAAAGTTACGAGAATTGAGTGCGAGATTTGATTGAGTTGTGATACGGGATTTGATCGGAAACCAGGAGAGGGATTTCCGCAGGGGAGACGCTGAGACAGATTTAGGAAAGAGTAGTGTGATTCTGGCAGTAGCGTTTAGGATAGATTGTAGGGGAGACAGGTGAGAGGCAGGACGGTCGAAGAGCAGGCGGTTACAGTAATCGAGACGGGAGAGAATGAGGGTCTGTGTCAGAGTTTAAGCAGTCGAGCAACAGTTGGGACACTGCACTTTTAATCTTTTTGCCTAGTCATAATCCCTATTGGATACTACTGAGCCATCAATACCCAAACTGGGTTAAACGGCTGGTAGTAATTTACTCATTAAGATCTTGGCCAATCAGCGAGATTCTAACTGAATAGATTGCAGACATTTAAGGTTTGCAGAGCACTGTTCCAAAATTATCCCTGAAGAAGGCGTAGGTACGGCGAAACACGTTGGATTATTGAATATTGATTTTTAATACACCAGAGGCTCTTCTAGTGGGTAGATGCCCGCTGAGAGTCAAGCTAAAGATTGCATAAACCAGGGACTCTAGCCTGTCTGACTGGGTGGACACAACGAGGGGAGCTCAGAGCATCCGGTAGCCAGCCCCCTGACAACGGAAGTGCATAGTGGAGTGGCAGGAGGAGGAAGCTGACTCCCAGCAGGACTCCAGGATACCAGCAGCCGAACCCCAGATGGCAGCGCGACATCCCCCGAGTGGGAACACCCGAGGGACGAGCGCAGCAAAGGGAGAGGCAGTGGCAGCAACATCGGTTCCTGAATCGGCTCCTGAGGATACGTGCAGCACCATTGATTCGGGGGGGCACCTACCTTGTGCTACAGTGCACAGCCCAGGTTTGCAGCCATACCGGGCCATCTTCTCTCAACTCTCACACAGGCAAAAGTTTTTTGGTTCTTTTATTCATCTTTAGTTATTTAGTATAACCTCATTGTTACATACTGTGTTGTCTCTTTAGTGTATAACAAACTTATTGCTGTTTGCTTATTCTTGTCCACCATTACATCTGCTGTTTACCATTAGCGCTCCTGTTTCTCTTTTTGTTTGTTCTGTTCTACATCCAGGATTGGTGATCCGTGGTTTTGGGGCAGCTTACAGTCAGCATTGTGGACTTGAATTTTTAAATTTTTTCACATCTATATCAACCAATAGACATTCTACCTATTGCCCTGTTACATCTATGGAAAGTGGACTTTATATATAGACTCTTTATAAACCCACACATTGTTGTTTGTAATTTTACTACTATACATTGTGCCACGGCAAGGTTAGCACTGGTTCTGATTATATCTGTACCTCCTTAGGGACTGGTCCATGTCATTGTCATCTGCTATATGGTGCTGGTACTTGCAGAGCAACTAATCACTGCTCATCCACATACAAGCACCATATAGCTCAGTAATCCAGTTAGTGGTGTATGCTTTACATTGTCCCTCTTCACAGGCTCTGGTTCTGTGTAGCGCACTCCGTCCCACCCCCCCACCCCCCTCTCCTATTTGCTTTTGTTATATTATTTACCTATTAAAAAATAAAAGCAAGCAAAAGTGTTCCTGTGTGTAATTCGGGTGCAAAAATGTCATACCGAGGGATATGGGCATGCAAGTTAAACGACACCAGATCACAGTATGCACAAATCCTATAAATGGAAAAACCATTCAATATGATGTTGAGATGCCACTGGTATATGAACAGGAGCCAATGTTCATATACATCAATACCGGTATAAATAGTCCATAGTTACAGTAGGTAAATAAATACCGGCTGTGCTGAAAAGCTGTGTAATACGGCAGAAATAAGCTTACAGGGCTCCATGTTAAAATGGATAAGACTGCAAAAGGCAACACACTGTGCTCATTTGCATGTCATTTCCCAGAATCCCTAGCTGCAGTGTATACAGAGAACAGGGTAAAAGCAGGGTTGCAGACCTGTCTGAGACATGTGAATGTGCTCACAAGGGGTATTTTTATTTGCTGTCCATAAATAGCAAACTTAGCGGAGAACTTGTCCATCTTAATATATAAATTCGAAAGTTGTGGGGTTGGAACGACATCTGGCCAATCAGATTGGGTTGAAACAACATGTGGTGAATCTGATTAGTCCAGCCTCTGGCCAATCAGATTGGTGGCTCTATGATGTCACCCAACTGCCGTCTCACCCAACTGCCACACACACACCACCACACACACACTACCTCTCGCCCAAACCGCCGCCTCACACCCCTGCGCCTCCCCTCCACACAGCACACCACCTCCTCCCGCCTCCCCTCCCTCACCCCGGTGCCTCCCGCCGCAACCGGCCGGGACCAAGCGGCGGAATGGACGGCCGGGAGGGGGCAGCCCACCCCCCCTCACCCGTACCACACCACCCCTCACGGAACTGCGGGGGGCGGGGCCTGTGCCCGAGAAAGACGCCGCACGGAACTGCGGGGGGGCGGGGCCTGCGCCCGAGAAAGGCGCCGTACGGAACTGCTGGGGGGCGGGGCCTACGCCCGAGAAAGGCGCCGCACGGGACTGCGGAGGCGGGGCCTGCGCCCGAGAAAGGCGCCACACGGGACTGCGGGGGGTGGGGGGGCGGGGACTGCACCCGAGAAAGGCGCCGCACGGAACTGCGGGGCCTGCGCCCGAGAAAGGCGCCACACGGAACTGCGGGGGGCGGGGCCTGTGCCCTAGAAAGGCACCGCACGGGACTGCGGGGGGACGGGGTATTGTATACGGCGGTATACCAGCAGACTGTACTTAATATATACCATGGAGAAGATCTCAGCCGAGTTTGCGATTAATGTACCCAACTATGGACTATCGATACGAACATTGGCTCTTGTGGTACTCATTAGCACCTCGGCACCATGTTGAATGCCCTGTTCCCATTTATAGGATGTGTGTATACTGTGATCTGATGTTATTAACTTGCATGCACATACCTCTCGGTCTGACATTTACACACAACTCTATCCACTTGCTTTTATTGTCAGTAGGTATTCACACTGTTTTTACACGGCTTGGTAGATTATGGACGCTTTGGCGGCCTCTGCACGTCTGTGTTATTCGGTTCTGTTACTTGGCAACCACAGCAGAGGTGAGCAGGGTTTGGGAAAGGATATTTAAGGGTTGTTTCTTCACTTGTCTTAAAAAAAGGTTCCCCGGAGAACCAAAATGTTTATCTGTACCAGTGATTCCAAACCAGGGTTCCGTGGAGCAGTCCCATGGGTTCCGCCTAGCCGCCCGCACTCACTGTGTGGCCGCGACTGCTTTCCTGGCTCTCCCCTCCCTGAGCCCACTCTCAGGACTGCAGGAGTGCGCTCTAGCAGTGCGGCACTTCCGGTGCCTGCAGAGCGAGCGAGCTCAGTCCTGCCTGCTCTTAGCTCGCCGTCTCCTGCCCGCTGCCACCTCCTGTCCACCGCCACCTGAGGTAGGCATATGGGGGGGTGCGGGGCGGAGAGGGAGATGTGAGATCCATGGGGTGGGGGGGAGTGATGTGAGATGCGGGGGGGGTGATGCGAGATCGAGATGCAGGGGAGGGGGTATATGAGGATGATGATGAGGAGTGCTGGGGGAGATGAGGATGATGACGATGAGGGCTGCTGGGGGAGATATGAGGATGATGAGGGGTGCTGGGGGATATGTATTGGTGGTGTTGGGGCTCTTTTTTAAATGTATTGGGGCAGTGGGCGTCTTTTTAAAATGTCTTGAGGTGGTGGGGGTCTTTTTAACATGTATTGGCAGGGACGGGGTATTTTTATTATGTATTGCGGGGTGGGGGTTATATGTATTTAGGGTGGTGGGGTTTTTTGGTATGTATTTTGGGGAGGGGATTGAGTGAGAGTGGGGTAATTGACAGAAGGTAGGGGCGAGTGAGAGGAGAGAGGGGGGAGTAAGAGGAAAAGAGGAAGTATTGTAAGACGCAGGGGAGAAATTCATGCGAGGGGGAGAGTGATTGAGACGGAGGGGAGAGAAATACATGGGTAGAGGGTGGTAAATAGAGGGGGCTAGTGAGGAGTGAAATTTTGTGATTTACCCGTCGAACCTAATATGCACAAGCCAGATAGGGGTTCCCCAAGATTTTTTTTTTTTAAATACTTCAAGGTTTCCTCCAAATAAAATAGGTTGGGAATCACGGATCTGTACCAATAAAAAGTTTATGCACTGAATGAAACGACCTGGTGTGTCTGCTATATACCTACCTGTACTAGGGTTGTGCAATATACAAGTATCCTAGTAATACCGTGATAACATCTGACCCCTTCTTACCTTTCCCCTCTTGGGACCCTTAACCCCATTCTCCCTGGGACTTTTACAACTCCTTCTTCCTCACCCCTGGAACTATTCCTCCCCCCCCCCCCCACAAAAAATCATCACCTTTCTCCTTAACTCCTCCACTCCTCCACTCTTAACCGCTTCCTCCTCTGACCTTTTAACCCTTTCACTGCTTAAGAGGCAGCAGGGCATTGCAGGGAGTTGACGCAAACACTTACTGTAACAAAGGGTTTAATCCCTTCATTTACAAACCCTTTTCCGTGTCTGCATTTCCCCTTTTCTCACCGTCACTGCTTCCAACCCCCTCATCCCATTACACTCACCCTTAGATATTCCCTCCATTTAAAAACACATTTAATTTAAACAATTTTAAAAATACATCAAACATATTTGATGTATTATGAACATTTTATAAATGAAATATGTTTTTAAATGCAGGGTGTATCTCAGGGTGAGAGTGATGGGATGAGGGGTGATGGGAGCAGTGTAAGAAAAGGTGAAGTGCAGGCATCGAAAGGGGTTGGAAATGAAGGGCTCTGTTTTGGTCAACCTACAGAAAATGTATTTCATTTAAACACTTATTCAGATTAACTAGAACATTTTATGGCTTAAAAAAAATAATCTAATATTTATCACAATAAATGTATTGATATCATTATCATGGGAGTTTATCTGTTACCGCCCAACCCTCACCTGTACTATTACTTTAATGCGGAGAACACTCAGGCAGTTATGTTTCGTGTTAAGTGGCGTGCGGCTGTATCACCAGTAGAGATAGACATATATAATCATTCATTAATTCTCCAACTCGGCAAATACAACGTTTGGTGTATTATAAAGAAACAGCAAACACATCCTATGAAATTACTTTCACATCATTTTTTTTCTTGTGTGATGACTGCACTTTGATTTTGTTAATTAAAATAATCTCATTAGTGTAAGAGTCAACGTAACGCAGTAATCGTCTCTGGAATGTATTCAAGCTTATTTCACATTGTAATGATGCAGTGTTCACAACGTAGAACCTTTTATTTTTCATTTGCCCAAATTCTTAACAGGAAGTGTTTTTTTTTCTATTTGATTGTATCTCTGGGATCGCATTTCAGGGCTCAGTATCCTGGTAATACAACATGACACGGATATATAAAAATGTATGCAACCAATCATGGATTGTTTCTTTAAAATAGCCTCCCGACCATGCATACTGTTCAATACACATCTGAAAATGACTTCTCATGTGCTCAAGCTGTAATCGAGCAGTTATTTAGAACCCAAGGTAAAGCTGCCAAGGATAAAAAGGGAAAAGATACAAAAGATAAGAGACCCCAATTTTGTTTAAACCCATCAGACCAGTCTGTAATGTAACCTAGCAGGAGCAGCTGCAGTCACTGCAATGTTCAAGGCCCATACAAAACAGACCTGTACAAATCACGATCGCATCACACAAATGTACACCACACATGATGAACCAAAGCCTTTCCAGACCGTCTTCTTACAAGAAGGTGAAACGCTAACAGCAAATACATCGATTCTGTTTGTTATATTTATTTATTCTCCAGCTTCATACAAACTGGATGTAGAAGCATAAACATAGTACATTTCTACCATTTTCAACAAAAATATAACCAATATGTACAATTATTGTATTAAAAATACAAAAGGGATACAGACTCTACCAATGTCTTTCTAAAAGACATACAGGTACAAGTAGTATCAAAAGTATGAGGAAATCACCAGTTAGTTGTACATTCTGCACTTGACATCACAGAGCGAACTGAGATAAGCAGTCCTATATCCTACGATTACATAATGCTTAGAACATTTGTGCAATGTGTGATAGAGCTAGGCTTCTGTCTGCCTATATGCACGAGGTCCATCGCCTACATAATAAAGCTGGCAAATAATGCATATTACATGTAAAATTACATAGGCATAATTGACAATGTGATATAGAAGCGAAGGTAGACAAAAGCCATGATTACAGGATAGAGAGAATAATTAAATAAAGCACTGACATTGTTTTGTACAGTGAAAAAGCACTGCAGTTTGTTTCCATATTTTCTTTTTTTTAAAGTTGTATCTATATATGTTTATCCACTGATCAATATGATCAGCTGAGCTCAATTGAAAAAACAAAACAAAAATAATTCAAGACCACAAGTTCCTCACATAGGAGTATTACTCGGATTGGCAGCCTTCACTTATCCGGAGTCTGTGCAAAGGGTGAGGGGAAAAGAGGGCGATTTCAGTCATGAAAGGATTACATAGCAGCTGTGAGCAGGTGAATGCTACACATTGGCCTTCTCTACAAGTGCAGTGTCCCACAAAGGCTTTTAAAGAGGTCCGTTTTCTGTTTCCATGAAAATGCTGCATCGCAAAGGCTGGCCTATAAAATCATGTCAATGGTCGCTGAAGATGTCGTTTACACGTCAGTAATGAGAAGGTTTGCTATTGGGTCAGTATTAACAGCTAGTAGCGTTAGTTCAGGATCCAAGCTGCCATCACTTCAATATTATCCAGTTCATTTCTCAATTAAAAATCTCTATAAACATAAAAAAATAATCATAACTTAGGTGTGAAATAACACTGTATTTATCCTGATGTAACAAATATGCTCTCTGAATGCAAAGTGTGTCCCCTTTATTGCAGGAGGATCCTGAAACACAAAATGTTGCAGACGCCTCACACATAAAAGGGGATAGGTTGTAACAAAATAGGCATTGTAAACAATCAAAACCAACTCAAACTGCACTGAGATTATTTAAAAGCAATCTCAGCTGACGTTAAAAAGGGCCAATGTAATCAGATGACTAGCTTGTCCCATTTAACCAACTGAGACGCAATGCTAGGAATATGATTAAAATCTAAAGGGAAGATAAAAAACACCCCTCCAGGCATGAGGAAGTGCAGCCACAGTTTATCATTGCTGATATGATGATTGGTGAGTTTGGAATGATACTGTGCGAGGTGTCAGCCAGCGACCGTCAGAACGTGGAGGTTGCTGCACTGTGTATTTTCAAGCAACACAGTTTGGGGAACAAAAAAGTGCCAGGGCGAATTCTTCACAGTATTTCACATGCCAGGGAGAAGGGCAAAGGGGTAGAAGATGCCCAATGCTGCTTTAAGGCAGAGAAGGAGGAAACAGGTCCACCATCTTTTAACTTGAGGTCCAAAGGCTCCTATCACGTCGGGCATCTTCTTGTGCTCTCATTTCAAGGTGGCTCAACCTGGTGTGGGAAGAGCTCTGATCCTTACACCGCAGATACTTGCTCATCATCTGCTGAAAAGAAAATAGCAAAATACAAATAAACGATATTACTACAGGACATGGGCAAACATGCAGAGTTTAAATTCTGTTGGCTCAGTACAAAACTGAATTAGTTGCTGAATGATACACTTTTGATTGGTCCAACATATAAGTTATTGACTTTTCAATTCCACAAAGGTGCCTTTTCTTTTATGTACAATATCACTTCTGATCGGGATGTGAATCCACATGACTTGTGTGGTCTTGAAAGATACTCTATCCCACACGCTGGAGAGGATTCACCATCTTAACCCCTTTATTGTCCAAGCAATGCATTGCGGGATCTTGGAGGTTGTGGTAGTGAATAAGTTTAGAAGATATTTTTTGCAGATGTTAAACTCAAGTAGCATGGTATAATCATTGATTGTCTTTAAGTTTACTAAACTATATAAACACCCGAAAGATGGATGCACTCTTATGCCTGTTATTCACTCCTACTTGCACCTTGCAGAAGGACAGAACAGAGCAATATTGCCCACTGCCGGTCTTTTTCTCTGTAAGCCGTTTCCTTCATCCTACCAATGTACAAGCAACTAACATCCAATTACACATTGATGCAAACCATTTTACCGTGGGGTTGCAAGTGGGTGATTGATGCATTGTTTTTCAAAAATTGACACCTAATTGTATTTTTACATTATTTTTAGAGTTTGTTTGTCAACATGGTGATACTTGAGGGGTCACTCCCTTTAATTCGATGTCACGCTGTGCGAAACATGACCATCTTTGCTTTTATTTTTATGAAAGCCAATTCGATTGTGAGATAGTTTACAAAAGGTTGTTTTAGGTCCTGCTACATTGGATTGCACCCTTAAAAAGTCCCACATGCCAATATTCATTTTGAAAGACGTTTTCAGTGTAACTGGCTGCCTTAGAAAGATCTAGTCCTGAGTAATGTTATTACTTATTTGTATCCTGGGGAAAATTCATATGTTTTCTTTGTGTCAGCTGAATTCTTGATTATCAGCAAATTATATTGATCTTTTTGAATAATAATGGCATCGTTATTCATTTATAATGAACAAAAAACAAAAAATGATTTACCTTTTACATTTATTGACTGAAACAGTCTGATCACCAAAACAGATTGGATAGCGATGATAAAAACCCTCCATGGCATTTATTAGGGAAATGTTAAATGCTACAAAAATTAAAATACTGGTCTGACTACTATTATTATTATTTATTTTTTTTAAACTATATTAACCAGCTACTTTAAATCTATTAAGCATGCCATTGCCCTTCCCTTAGAATTAATTCATAGAATATTTGTATTTAGATTTACATTTTAGCGCCACAGATATTTACCATCGTCCTCTGTGGTAACCCCTTGTGCCTGATAATGAGCAAGTCGCGGGTCAGACTCGTTTGGTTTATGCCACTGTGGTTTATTTACTGGCCTGCAAGGTGGCTGGTTGTGTGATGGCGGGGAGGTTGCTGCCGCTCCTTCGCTCTCACTTCTCCGAGCCATCATTCTGGAACGCTGCAACGCCACGTTGTAATCTGGGGGCTTTCTGGACAGGTGCGGGTGTCCTTCAGCAAAGTCAGCGATGGGAATCCCTACGTAGCCCGGTGGTGTCGGTGGCGGTTCTCGATACCGTCCTTCTTTCCGTGCTGTAGCAATACAATATACTACCATAAGAGACAATTAGTGTAACAAAAGAAAAAGGAACAGAAAGAAAATAGCTTTGTAAAAAATAAAGAGAGAAAAAAAAACTGCATATTTACAAAATCTACAAACAGTGAGAATAGCACTTTATCTCTATTCAAAAATGTAAGAGACACGACATGCTATGTAGATTGTGTCACGGGAGATTATTTGATGACCCCTGAATCTTACAGTGCTTTAAATGTTTTCTTGACCTATATATTTGTTTGGTGCTTGATTTTTTTTTTAATAAAAGCGGCCTATCCACTAAGAAGTATGTGAACATTTATATTCCTTACAATAAATATATTTACCTGTCCTTCAAACAAGGATAATATTTCAACAGAACAACTAATGAAAGCATCTCAGAAAAGTCACAAATGCTTATCCTGAATATAATAAATTGTGTTTGTTCCCTGGTTTAGTTAATATATCATTTATCAGTTAACTTCATAAACCATTACATAATTTAACTGCTAATGCTTTTTATGTGCACGTCTGTGGCTTGGTCAATCAACTATACATTTAAGCATTTTTAACATTGATGTGATCATGAAATAAATTTGCTTTATATAAATTCACAGAAGCTAGTTTAATTGGGCGAATTCAATGAGCTCACCAAACTGTTGATAATTTGAACTACAGTATAAAATCATGATTTATTTAACGTCACCTGTTTTACCAGACAATCTTTTCAAAAGATATATGTTTATACTGAACATAAGCAAATTACATAAAACTATAAGACAACCACTGTATAAATAACAACTGTTCTTACCAATAAGACCTTTTGCAGAACTTGTAGTTACAGCTATGTGAGTGGGTACAAGTAGTGGCTTTGACTCATCTGAAGTCAAAGACGTTATGCTGCAGGTTTCAGCTTCAAGAGTAACATCCTTTCCACCTCTTCTCTTAATGGTGCCAGTGTCTCCTTCAGAGTCCTCACCCCAGTAGCCTGTTGATGATGCCCAGTTTGCTCTGGACTGTGCTTGATCCAAAGCCTCTCTTCCTTGGCTGTGTCTGCCATACTTTGTGCTATGATCCGGTAAAATAACCTGGTCTATATGACTACCCGAGGCCCAAAATCCTGCCCCATCCGCTGTGTGATCGAAATGGACATGGCCAAAAGGAAGTGTCTCCCAACTTCTCTGGTGTGGTATGGTCTGTATATTGTCATGGGATCCACTTGAACAAGAGGTCCAGCTACCACGGCCACTATCAGCTGCATCCAGAGAAGCTCTGTCTCCCTGGTCCTGGGACAGCTCTTCCATGCTGGGAGAGGAGAGAACTGTTGCACCACCATATAAGCTTCGGTTCTCTGCCAAGGGCGCAAAGGAGCTAGAAAAATAGTGGTGAAAATGTCAAACTTATGACAAAAACATTAGCCATACTCTTATTCTATATTTAGATAGTTTAAATATGTCTGACCTTGGATACATTTATAGTTAATTTCAAGAGCACACAAAAGCCACATTTACAAATAAAGCTGAATTTCAAGTTCAGCAGTAATAATCCCTCTCAACATAAAAAATATGCTTAACTGAATAATTATACTATGTATCTTTATAGCTCACTGCTCCCTAAAGTCCGTTCTACTTATTCAAAATAATAAATAAAATACAGTGTGGCCCAGCTAAAGCTCCCACGTTTGTGACTCAAGCCATCAGTCAAAAGTGATACCCAACAAAAGGACTGATCCCCAAGCTGTGGTTTAAGTAATGGTGTTTGGAGGAATTCGAATACAGAAAAGGGTAGTGATGATAAATACCTGAAGTATTTGAGATCTTTAATAATGTTCTACGATAGATGTGATGTAATTTAATGCTTTCAAGTAAAAAAAAAAAAAAAAAAAACAGTAAAGATTGTGTTGTCCCTGCAAAGATACGTGTTCTAGACTTCCTTTGCACCAAGTCTCAGGTACTATGCATGAGCTAGCTTTTGACATTAAAATGTGTGGATTGATCATTGAGGCTCTTTACTTCTATTTTCATTGATACTGAGCATGAACCTCACGCAATTGCTTTAAAGTAGATGTATGATGCCCATGAGGATTTAGGAAGGAGTTCGTTAATGCATTTGTTAAAAAGGCATGCATGAATTTTAACATCTTGCCATCATTTCAATTTGTCAATTAAACCCCCACAATTCATATGCCAATGAAACAGCAAAGCCAGATATGGCCTCAACGGTCTAAAAATATTGGGTCAATTATATAAACGTTAAAAAAAAAATACATTCCACACAGAGTTGATCTATAATACTTGGACTTGCATGAATGAACCAGAATTTTTTGGACAGTGTGGGCAAATGTTAAATTGGAAAATGTCAAGTTGTGATTAGGAAGGCATTTTATCCTCTTACAGACATGTGCAAACTCTTACCCTAAGCAGCACTGGTCTGCTTCATTTACAGCTCTTCTATCAGTCCTTCCAACCCCAAGATTGGTCTCCACGATGCTGACTGAATGCCGTTGCCGTCTATCATCATGCAGGTGGACACCGTCAAAGGAAGAATTGCTGACAATGCTAGAACGGGAGGAGATCTCACTGTGTCCAGAGTCTGAGAAATTATCCACAGTGCCACTAGCAGCCAGTGCATAACCTGCAGGAAGAATAAACACACATTATTGGGAAGATCAAAAAACACTTGCAGAAATACATAAATTAAAAAACAAAATCAGCCGTTTTTAATGTAGTCTTTAATTAGGACAACTTAATTCGAGAAATCGAAAATATTGCCTTGTTGGAATTTGAGGGGGGAAAAAACGAGAGTACCACCACCAGTCCTTAAATAGTTAAAGCAGCATTGCTACATTCTCCCTTTTCTTCTTCTTCTTCTTCTTCTTCTTCTTCTTCTTCTTCTATGTGACAATGCATAATTCTACATTCTTACCTAAACTGGCAAGCGTGCTCCTGTTATAAACCTGTACAAATTCTGATTGTGTGCCTAATATAATGGTCGCCTTTCAGTTCCAATCAATCCTTCAGGCAGCGTAACTCAGCAGCTACAATGTATCCTGATATTACTTAGGTTATATATATTGTTACAGTTTGCAGCTCAAACTGCTGGGAACATTGGCAACAAAGTATCACTAACAGGAAAGTATTACAAAGATCTTGCACTGCTGCGGAGTTGTGCCAAAACCGGCTATAGAAATCAAAGGAGGCTTTAAAACTCATTAAAAATGGCAAATAATAATAAAATAATTTTTTTTTTTAAAAACAAGTCACTATTATCAAATACTACTTAACTCATTTATTTTTTTAAAAACCCATATACGATTTCACATGTTTTGCTGTTTTAACCAAATTCAAAAAAGCAAAAATTATTATTTCCATATTACAAATATGGAAAGACATTAGTTTTGTCATTTCGGACCAGTATAAAGCTGTCATCAGCATTGCAATAAACCAAATTTCCACACCACTAAAACCAATGTGTTGATAATCCTCATAGGAGTTAAAAAGATTTACACATAATAAGGTGAATAACTTCCAAACGGCGTATTCCTCTGCAGATTGGGTTCCTTCCCTATAGCCATATAGCTAGTATTGTACAGAACACCAAGTAGTGTAGGTGTTGCGTTAAAAAAAACAGTTGCTCTTCCCTGCCCCAGCAGAGGGGGTTAATTTGTGTTTATTTAGTATGTTACCCTAAATTGCTAGCAATTAAATGATTAATCAGGTTACTCTGTCTTCTCAAAAAGATGTCAAGTTTGTCAAAGTTTTATAATCGGCTCCCAATACTCAGACCACAGCTGGAGGAGGAGTACATTATCCCAAGTACCTGAACGTGTTATTGTGATGCTTCTCTAGTTTAGGGTTCACCTAAATATATTGACATTGTTACAATTTTTATGCATAAAATACATAATAATACATAATTTCACTATTCACTGGATGGGGGCACTTTGATCTTTAATCCCTATTGTTGCATATAGCCCTGTAATTGGATGTATTTTTTCAACCACTTGCAGTTGCTGGTTCTTTTGTCAGAGTTACTAAATACTTTTTCAATAAAATAACTACATGTTGGGATTTGACAGATAGATTTACTATGGGCATCAGTTCAGTATATACAGGTGCGCCGACGAGTATTCTAAAACTCGCCTTGGAAAATCTGGGGCCATCAACAACAAGTACATGCTGGGTACATGCTGCAACATTTCAGTGACATTTCTGCAGAGACTAATGGCCCATCGGATTAACACAGCAGGGGTCCCTGGCAGTCCCATTCAGTTTGAATGGGCTGCCAGGGACCCCCGCTGTTAATCCAATGGGCCATTAGTCTGTCTGCAGAAATGTCACTGAAATGTTGCAGAATGTACCCAGCATGTACCCAGCATGTACCCAGCATGTACCCAGCATGTACCTGGGTCTTGTTGGTGATGGCCCCAGATTTGTTTTAGAATACTCGTCGGTACTACAGTACTTCAATCCCACACACGTACTCAGTTATATCATATTCATCCACCTATTGAGTTACATAATTACAATTTAAATTACATAATTTAGTTATTTATTCAAATGCTTTTAAAAGTTAAAAAAAAAAATATATATATATATATATATATATTGATATTTGCAACAAGCAAACAGCTATGAGGAACAGCTATGCAAACATTTATATGAATGATTTTGAGAAGAAATACATGTAACCACATCATTATTTTTTTTTAAATGCTAAATATAAGTACACAGAAGACCTTTTTGTATCTGGACTGCGACCGTAAAACAAATGTTACATTTTTTGTGAAGAACATGATTATGAATCCATCGATTATTTAGATGTTCCATTAAGTCTTGCCCCCCCCCCCCTCAATAAGAATCAACTACCTCTTTGCAAGTTAAACAGACAGAGGAACTTTATGCTATTTGCAGAAAGTTATTATCCTATTGTTGTTATAAGGGGCCTTTCATATTAATCACTCCTTAGAATAAAAGGGATAACAACAGATCTTCAAGAACAAGCTATTTGCTTATCTTGTACGTGTGATAGCTATATTGAACATTGTATGTGTGATAGATATATTGAACATTGTATGTGTGATAGCTATATTGAACATTGTATGTGTGATAGCTATATTGAACATTGTATGTGTGATAGCTATATTGAACATTGTATGTGTGATAGATATATTAAACATTGTATGTGTGACAGCTATATTGAACATTGTATGTGTGATAGATATATTGAACATTGTATGTGTGATAGCTATATTGAACATTGTATGTGTGATAGATATATTGAACATTGTATGTGTGATAGCTATATTGAACATTGTATGTGTGATAGCTATATTGAACATTGTATGTGTGATAGCTATATTGAACATTGTATGTGTGATAGATATATTGAAAATTGTATGTGTGACAGCTATATTGAACATTGTATGTGTGATAGATATATTGAACATTGTATGTGTGATAGCTATATTGAACATTGTATGTGTGATAGCTATATTGAACATTGTATGTGTGATAGATATATTGAACATTGTATGTGTGACAGCTATATTGAACATTGTATGTGTGATAGCTATATTGAACATTGTATGTGTGATAGATATATTGAACATTGTATGTGTGACAGCTATATTGAACATTGTATGTGTGATAGATATATTGAACATTGTATGTGTGATAGATATATTGAACATTGTATGTGTGATAGCTATATTGAACATTGTATGTGTGATAGCTATATTGAACATTGTATGTGTGATAGCTATATTGAACATTGTATGTATGATAGCTATATTGAACATTGTATGTGTGATAGATATATTGAACATTGTATGTGTGATAGCTATATTGAACATTGTATGTGTGATAGCTATATTGAACATTGTATGTGTGATAGCTATATTAAACATTGTATGTGTGATAGCTATATTGAACATTGTATGTGTGACAGCTATATTGAACATTGTATGTGTGATAGATATATTGAACATTGTATGTGTGACAGCTATATTGAACATTGTATGTGTGACAGCTATATTGAACATTGTATGTGTGACAGCTATATTGAACATTGTATGTGTGATAGATATATTGAACATTGTATGTGTGACAGCTATATTGAACATTGTATGTGTGATAGATATATTGAACATTGTATGTGTGACAGCTATATTGAACATTGTATGTTTGATAGCTATATTGAACATTGTATGTGTGATAGATATATTGAACATTGTATGTGTGATAGCTATATTGAACATTGTATGTGTGATAGCTATATTGAACATTGTATATGTGTGATAGCTATATTGAACATTGTATGTGTGATAGATATATTGAACATTGTATGTGTGATAGCTATATTGAACATTGTATGTGTGATAGATATATTGAACATTGTATGTGTGATAGATATATTGAACATTGTATGTGTGATAGCTATATTGAACATTGTATGTGTGATAGATATATTGAACATTGTATGTGTGATAGCTATATTGAACATTGTATGTGTGATAGCTATATTGAACATTGTATGTGTGATCGCTATATTGAACATTGTATGTGTGATAGATATATTGAACATTGTATGTGTGATAGCTATATTGAACATTGTATGTGTGATAGATATATTGAACATTGTATGTGTGACAGCTATATTGAACATTGTATGTGTGATAGATATATTGAACATTGTATGTGTGACAGCTATATTGAACATTGTATTTGTGATAGATATATTGAACATTGTATGTGTGATAGCTATATTGAACATTGTATGTGTGATAGATATATTGAACATTGTATGTGTGATAGATATATTGAACATTGTATGTGTGATAGATATATTGAACATTGTATGTGTGATAGCTATATTGAACATTGTATGTGTGATAGCTATATTGAACATTGTATGTGTGATAGATATATTGAACATTGTATGTGTGATAGATATTTTGAACATTGTATGTGTGACAGCTATATTGAACATTGTATGTGTGATAGCTATATTGAACATTGTATGTGTGATAGCAATATTGAACATTGTATGTGTGACAGCTATATTGAACATTGTATGTGTGATAGCTATATTGAACATTGTATGTGTGATAGCAATATTGAACATTGTATGTGTGACAGCTATATTGAACATTGTATGTGTGACAGCTATATTGAACATTGTATGTGTGATAGATATATTGAACATTGTATGTGTGATAGATATATTGAACATTGTATGTGTGATAGATATATTGAACATTGTATGTGTGACAGCTATATTGAACATTGTATGTGTGATAGCTATATTGAACATTGTATGTGTGATAGCTATATTGAACATTGTATGTGTGATAGATATATTGAACATTGTATGTGTGACAGCTATATTGAACATTGTATGTGTGATAGCTATATTGAACATTGTATGTGTGATAGCTATATTGAACATTGTATGTGTGACAGCTATATTGAACATTGTATGTGTGATAGCTATATTGAACATTGTATGTGTGATAGATATATTGAACATTGTATGTGTGATAGCTATATTGAACATTCTATGTGTAATAGCTATATTGAACATTGTATGTGTGATAGCTATATTGAACATTGTATGTGTGATAGATATATTGAACATTGTATGTGTGATAGCTATATTGAACATTGTATGTGTGATAGATATATTGAACATTGTATGTGTGATAGATATATTGAACATTGTATGTGTGATAGCTATATTGAACATTGTATGTGTGATAGCTATATTGAACATTGTATGTGTGATAGATATATTGAACATTGTATGTGTGATAGATATATTGAACATTGTATGTGTGATAGATATATTGAACATTGTATGTGTGATAGATATATTGAACATTGTATGTGTGACAGCTATATTGAACATCGTATGTGTGATAGCTATATTGAACATTGTATGTGTGATAGATATATTGAACATTGTATGTGTGATAGCTATATTGAACATTGTATGTGTGATAGCTATATTGAACATTGTATGTGTGACAGCTATATTGAACATTGTATGTGTGATAGATATATTGAACATTGTATGTGTGATAGATATATTGAACATTGTATGTGTGACAGCTATATTGAACATTGTATGTGTGATAGCTATATTGAACATCGTATGTGTGATAGATATATTGAACATCGTATGTGTGACAGCTATATTGAACATCGTATGTGTGATAGCTATATTGAACATTGTATGTGTGATAGCTATATTGAACATTGTATGTGTGATAGCTATATTGAACATTGTATGTGTGATAGCTATATTGAACATTGTATGTGTGACAGCTATATTGAACATTGTATGTGTGATAGATATATTGAACATTGTATGTGTGATAGATATATTGAACATTGTATGTGTGATAGCTATATTGAACATTGTATGTGTGATAGATATATTGAACATTGTATGTGTGATAGATATATTGAACATTGTATGTGTGATAGCTATATTGAACATTGTATGTGTGATAGCTATATTGAACATTGTATGTGTGATAGCTATATTGAACATTGTATGTGTGATAGATATATTGAACATTGTATGTGTGATAGCTATATTGAACATTGTATGTGTGATAGCTATATTGAACATTGTATGTGTGATAGATATATTGAACATTGTATGTGTGATAGATATATTGAACATTGTATGTGTGATAGCTATATTGAACATTGTATGTGTGATAGCTATATTGAACATTGTATGTGTGATAGCTATATTGAACATTGTATGTGTGATAGATATATTGAACATTGTATGTGTGACAGCTATATTGAACATTGTATGTGTGATAGCTATATTGAACATTGTATGTGTGATAGATATATTGAACATTGTATGTGTGACAGCTATATTGAACATTGTATGTGTGATAGCTATATTGAACATTGTATGTGTGATAGCTATATTGAACATTGTATGTGTGATAGCTATATTGAACATTCTATGTGTAATAGCTATATTGAACATTGTATGTGTGATAGCTATATTGAACATTGTATGTGTGATAGATATATTGAACATTGTATGTGTGATAGCTATATTGAACATTGTATGTGTGATAGATATATTGAACATTGTATGTGTGATAGATATATTGAACATTGTATGTGTGATAGCTATATTGAACATTGTATGTGTGATAGCTATATTGAACATTGTATGTGTGATAGATATATTGAACATTGTATGTGTGATAGATATATTGAACATTGTATGTGTGATAGATATATTGAACATTGTATGTGTGATAGATATATTGAACATTGTATGTGTGACAGCTATATTGAACATCGTATGTGTGATAGCTATATTGAACATTGTATGTGTGATAGATATATTGAACATTGTATGTGTGATAGCTATATTGAACATTGTATGTGTGATAGCTATATTGAACATTGTATGTGTGACAGCTATATTGAACATTGTATGTGTGATAGATATATTGAACATTGTATGTGTGATAGATATATTGAACATTGTATGTGTGACAGCTATATTGAACATTGTATGTGTGATAGCTATATTGAACATCGTATGTGTGATAGATATATTGAACATCGTATGTGTGACAGCTATATTGAACATCGTATGTGTGATAGCTTAATTGAACATTGTATGTGTGATAGCTATATTGAACATTGTATGTGTGATAGCTATATTGAACATTGTATGTGTGATAGCTATATTGAACATTGTATGTGTGATAGCTATATTGAACATTGTATGTGTGACAGCTATATTGAACATTGTATGTGTGATAGATATATTGAACATTGTATGTGTGATAGATATATTGAACATTGTATGTGTGATAGCTATATTGAACATTGTATGTGTGATAGATATATTGAACATTGTATGTGTGATAGATATATTGAACATTGTATGTGTGATAGCTATATTGAACATTGTATGTGTGATAGCTATATTGAACATTGTATGTGTGATAGCTATATTGAACATTGTATGTGTGATAGATATATTGAACATTGTATGTGTGATAGATATATTGAACATTGTATGTGTGATAGCTATATTGAACATTGTATGTGTGATAGATATATTGAACATTGTATGTGTGATAGATATATTGAACATTGTATGTGTGATAGCTATATTGAACATTGTATGTGTGATAGCTATATTGAACATTGTATGTGTGATAGCTATATTGAACATTGTATGTGTGATAGATATATTGAACATTGTATGTGTGACAGCTATATTGAACATTGTATGTGTGATAGCTATATTGAACATTGTATGTGTGATAGATATATTGAACATTGTATGTGTGACAGCTATATTGAACATTGTATGTGTGATAGATATATTGAACATTGTATGTGTGATAGATATATTGAACATTGTATGTGTGACAGCTATATTGAACATCGTATGTGTGATAGATATATTGAACATTGTATGTGTGACAGCTATATTGAACATCGTATGTGTGATAGCTATATTGAACATTGTATGTGTGATAGATATATTGAACATTGTATGTGTGATAGCTATATTGAACATTGTATGTGTGATAGATATATTGAACATTGTATGTGTGACAGCTATATTGAACATTGTATGTGTGATAGATATATTGAACATTGTATGTGTGACAGCTATATTGAACATTGTATGTGTGATAGCTATATTGAACATTGTATGTGTGATAGCTATATTGAACATTGTATGTGTGATAGCTATATTGAACATTGTATGTGTGATAGCTATATTGAACATTGTATGTGTGATAGCTATATTGAACATTGTATGTGTGATAGATATATTGAACATTGTATGTGTGATAGCTATATTGAACATTGTATGTGTGATAGATATATTGAACATTGTATGTGTGATAGATATATTGAACATTGTATGTGTGATAGCTATATTGAACATTGTATGTGTGATAGCTATATTGAACATTGTATGTGTGATAGCTATATTGAACATTGTATGTGTGATAGATATATTGAACATTGTATGTGTGATAGCTATATTGAACATTGTATGTGTGATAGCTATATTGAACATTGTATGTGTGATAGATATATTGAACATTGTATGTGTGATAGATATATTGAACATTGTATGTGTGATAGCTATATTGAACATTGTATGTGTGATAGCTATATTGAACATTGTATGTGTGATAGCTATATTGAACATTGTATGTGTGATAGATATATTGAACATTGTATGTGTGACAGCTATATTGAACATTGTATGTGTGATAGCTATATTGAACATTGTATGTGTGATAGATATATTGAACATTGTATGTGTGACAGCTATATTGAACATTGTATGTGTGATAGATATATTGAACATTGTATGTGTGATAGATATATTGAACATTGTATGTGTGACAGCTATATTGAACATCGTATGTGTGATAGCTATATTGAACATTGTATGTGTGATAGATATATTGAACATTGTATGTGTGATAGATATATTGAACATTGTATGTGTGACAGCTATATTGAACATTGTATGTGTGATAGCTATATTGAACATTGTATGTGTGATAGATATATTGAACATTGTATGTGTGACAGCTATATTGAACATTGTATGTGTGATAGCTATATTGAACATTGTATGTGTGATAGATATATTGAACATTGTATGTGTGATAGCTATATTGAACATTGTATGTGTGATAGCTATATTGAACATTGTATGTGTGATAGCTATATTGAACATTCTATGTGTGATAGCTATATTGAACATTGTATGTGTGATAGCTATATTGAACATTGTATGTGTGATAGATATATTGAACATTGTATGTGTGATAGATATATTGAACATTGTATGTGTGATAGCTATATTGAACATTGTATGTGTGATAGATATATTGAACATTGTATGTGTGATAGCTATATTGAACATTGTATGTGTGATAGCTATATTGAACATTGTATGTGTGATAGATATATTGAACATTGTATGTGTGATAGATATATTGAACATTGTATGTGTGACAGCTATATTGAACATTGTATGTGTGATAGCTATATTGAACATTGTATGTGTGATAGATATATTGAACATTGTATGTGTGACAGCTATATTGAACATTGTATGTGTGATAGATATATTGAACATTGTATGTGTGATAGATATATTGAACATTGTATGTGTGACAGCTATATTGAACATCGTATGTGTGATAGCTATATTGAACATTGTATGTGTGATAGATATATTGAACATTGTATGTGTGATAGATATATTGAACATTGTATGTGTGACAGCTATATTGAACATTGTATGTGTGATAGCTATATTGAACATTGTATGTGTGATAGATATATTGAACATTGTATGTGTGACAGCTATATTGAACATTGTATGTGTGATAGCTATATTGAACATTGTATGTGTGATAGCTATATTGAACATTGTATGTGTGATAGATATATTGAACATTGTATGTGTGATAGCTATATTGAACATTGTATGTGTGATAGCTATATTGAACATTGTATGTGTGATAGCTATATTGAACATTCTATGTGTGATAGCTATATTGAACATTGTATGTGTGATAGCTATATTGAACATTGTATGTGTGATAGATATATTGAACATTGTATGTGTGATAGCTATATTGAACATTGTATGTGTGATAGCTATATTGAACATTGTATGTGTGATAGATATATTGAACATTGTATGTGTGATAGATATATTGAACATTGTATGTGTGATAGCTATATTGAACATTGTATGTGTGATAGCTATATTGAACATTGTATGTGTGATAGATATATTGAACATTGTATGTGTGATAGCTATATTGAACATTGTATGTGTGATAGCTATATTGAACATTGTATGTGTGATAGCTATATTGAACATTGTATGTGTGATAGATATATTGAACATTGTATGTGTGATAGCTATATTGAACATTGTATGTGTGATAGCTATATTGAACATTGTATGTGAGATAGCTATATTGAACAGGGATACTCTCAGCCTCGCCTTTGAAGCTCGTGATGAGGTTTAGTTCTTTTGATCGAGATGTTTTCATAAGCGACAACTACAAACCTCACACAAAGGGAAATAATAAATACACGTTTCCTGTAGTGATGACCTTTAATTATCATTCACAGACCGTTCGCTATTCCATGCACAAATATTGGCTGATTTTAGTGACTGTCATTCAAAAATGTGGTGGATAAGAGACCTAATGTTTGCCAAGGATAGGGGCAAGAATCCCGCTGCTTTACTTGTTAAAACTGATCATACCGATAAATAGCTGTACTGTTGTAATAATTGGATTCCGGGTAAACACTTTTCTCATCCTCATAGGCATATTTCTATCAAGTATTACATCACTGGTACCACACAGTTTGCAGTGTATATTATCTTCTGCCCTCGTGGTCAACATGATGTTGGGAAGACAGAGAATTACAAAAGAGGATAAGTTAAGTTAAGTTAGGGACCCCCTGGATCCCAAAATACGGGTAAGGTGTTACTGGTAGTGTCCCTTTGAGGGGAAACAAAATGGCGCTTACAAATCTTTTATCATGCCGGTCAATAGGAAGCCACAATGTCAGTCGCGGACGAATGATATCAAATTGTAAACAACGTATTGGCTTCGAAGACAAAATGAACATTCTGTGATTAGATTATTTTTGACCTTGCGAGGATGTCCTAGTGAAATGTGATATACTATACAAGAACCAAAGCAACAACATTTATTCATTTCCATTTTTTTGCGATTACTTTGTGTTTTTTTTTTTTTTTTTAACTCCTCCCTTGGTTATCACATCAATTAGTTTGATTCATGGTTTACACTTTAGCGGTAGGTGTATTTTGATTTATTCGTAACCCTAATGAAGGGACAAAAAGGTCACACACACAAACACACTATAAAACGTAAATATTCAACTAAACAGAAACACGTGCAATTTGTAAATGGTCATTCCACATGGCTGCCCTATTTGGACAAGTGAGGGAATATAAACACCTTCCAGTATGGCGTGGTTAGTGTGAAATGAACATACTGTATATACAACAGTTTGAGCATCAATGTTTTTTTTTAAATGTGAATGTAATGTTATGTAATGTTAAAGGCACATGTATTTACTCTAAGTCTTAACTTGTCTTTAGTATTATGATTCATAAAGCTGTAATGGGAAAATTGTTTGCTCATTATTTTGTCTTTTTACCTTTTCTTGGGGATCCCTGTGGTGAAGTGGGAGGAGAAGAGAGTTGTGATGATGCATTTGACACAGTGTCCTCTGCCTGTTTCTTGTGCCGTTCCAAGTTTCCTTCTTCAGATAATGAAAGAATTTTCTTTAAAGCTTGAGGAGAGTTTATGCCTGTGAGGAGGAGGCCACATGTTAGTTCCAAGACTATTGTAACTAGAGGGCTTTTAGCACAGACTGTTGCAGGTTACACAGGTGGGCTCTGGCAGTCCCGATTCTGGAGTGATGTGTGGGCTGTCTATGGCCTCTGAAGCTGTCCATTTCCTTTGGTTTGACTGTCGTCTATAAACAAGGGCATTTCTTTCGTAACTACGCCTCTTATTCTCATTAGTTAGCTATACTGAAGCTATGTTTTCTTTAATAAGTTGACAATCTGCCATGACAAGGTGGCAAAAGAAAAAAAGAAGTGGAAGAGAAAAAAAACAACACATTTTTCTTCTCAAAGTCTAACTTAGAATATCAAAACTACTAGTGTGATGTAACTATACCCTTTGCATAAACTTCACTGGGTTTCCAACAAGCAAAATCATCTTCTGAAAACCCATGAATTCAGCAAATTATATCACAGGACAACAATGTGGGGGCAACATGAGACATTCTCCTTAAGCATCTCATTTGGGCAATTAGCTCTGAAACCACCACCATGCTGGGAGGGGTTCCAAAATATTGGGGAGATAATATGCCAGAGGCTAGTCTCACCGCTGGCGAGATATATTGAACATAGAGAAGTAACATAAGGTGACATTTTCAGTTGCCCTTGGTTTGAACTTACCAAATGGTGGGAGATCCTTGACAGGCACTTTCTTCCGAGAAGGGTAGAGAGACACCGCCGGCACCTGCAACGCCTGGTTCACCTTGGACTGCTGCTGCTGCTTCTGCTGGGTTGCCGCGCGTGGCGCCACTGGTGATGTGTCTGGTTTCCCTGATCTCTTGTCACCTGCATTTTTTGGCACTGAGAAAACATTAAAATCCCAATTATTACTGTTTAACTAATATATATATATATATATATATATATATATATATATATATATATATATCAACCCACTGGGCAGTATTCCTAGGGCCAATATAAAACAGTGAAATTGTAAATGGCATGGGTGAATGGAGGAATATTAATGGGCTAAAACAGTTTGGTTTTGAGCATAATTCTATAAAAAATAAAAACATTTGCAAGGCCACTTTTTTAATTTGATCCTGTATTACATTTTCTGTATCAAATTAATTAGCTGAACCAGAATACACGCTCCAGGTACCAATGAGCGCGTATTGGAAATAACATAGGACTCACTTTTAAAAGAATAGCATTTCCCAACAACCTATGCAACAAAAGGATAAAACATAGCTTACATGTATTCGTCGCCGGCTCGCACTGCAGAGAGAAAGTCTGCAGGTTTTCTTCATCCATTTCGAGGTCCAGGTTGGACAAGTATTGCTTAACTTTGCGAGCCATCTGAGCATCTTCATACAGTTTCTTGGCGTTCAGGAAAGAGCTCCGGCGCACGCGCTTCTTGTGCCCGCCAGTCTGCGCCACATCGAGGACGGCTGCATTGGTACTACCTTGACTAAGGGACCTGGACAAAAATATGAAAAAAAACAGAAGACAATGAAAAATATAACTCCCATTCTCTTGTAAAACAATAGCTCACTGTGGACATGTAATCATGCGAGGTTCCTATGAAAGAGTTCGACATGCCTCATTCCAGTAATTAAGAGTTCATAAGAGCTACAAAGAAAAAAATATTATCCTTCGCTGAAGGAGAAATATTCAATAAATTGCAAAACAATACTAACAGGCTATTCCCACAGCAAAGGGGTTAAGTAATACTGTACCATCAAACTACAGGAGGACTCAGTATTTTCTAAGAATCCTTACACTTCCGCGTAAAGAAAGGAACGCATTGAAATGAAGCTTCCCAGTTACAGCCAGCCACTGAAAATGATCGGGACACTAGAACAAGCTCATGCTGCAAAATCAAAACGGTTTTTACTGTCGTATTCAAAAAAGGTACCTCGTATTCGTAGGGGGGTTGGAGGGGGGGGGGGGGGGAGGGGGTGGTAATACTAATTATTCTAGGTCAACTAGAAAATGTTCTTTTGTAAGGAAGATAGCCAGTTAGTAAATGAAAATATCTATACTGTTCATCATGCAACATGTATATTTTAGGGGGAAATAATGAATCTGTAACTGTTATGAATGAGGATGGAGATGCATTTGGAATATGTCAGCAGCTAAGTTATTTTTGATCACTTAACGCCCCTTTATTTATTTTTTGTTGCACATTAAAACCGTGTGTGTAACATTTCAATGCATACACTTTTTTTTCTGGTCTACTTGGCAAATTAATGACATTAAGCCTGTCAATTATACACACATAGTATGGTCATAAGTACATCTCTGAATGTGTGTGCTTATTATGGTGATAAAAGCATAAGAGACTGTTGAAGTTATTGTTATGATTCATTTTTCTCGCATGGATTGAGTATATCTGCACCCGTTGGGTATATCAACAGTCTGCCGGCAGCAGGGTTAAAGGGGAATAAAAGCCAAAAGCAACAGAAAGGAAAACAATGCGGATGGGCAGAATGAAAAAGGTGGCTGTGAGCGACGTGGTCAACAACCAACTTACCCCAAACTTCTCCATTTCTTCTTCCTGTAAGTGAGAGCCATGAAGAGAGAAGCGTGGGTATAGAAAGAGACAGAAAGGGAGAGAGAAAGATCACAAGCTCAGAAAGAAAGGACCAGACCTCAAGACAAGCAATACTGGAAGCCCACAGACATTTCTGAAAGCCACACAATAGGAAGCAGTACAATTCAATAGGATATCAAAATACGACAAAAGTTACATTCCCATCTGTTTAACAGATCCCTATATGTTCCTCATGGTGGATGTGATAAACCTAAGTTTGGGCAGCAGGGGGAGATCCCAAACAAAAAGAAGTTGTAAAGAATATTATTACACTATACATTTTTGATAATGTATTTCCAAATGCAATCTGTAAACTGACATAAATGTAAGCAAAGCATATCGGCATTTCATAAAACCCAATGGTGACAATGTCTCTATGACTGATAATATGCAGAAGTATTAGGATGCTCCAAACTTCTCCAAGATGTTACTCCACATACATGTCAGGGAGAAAGACAAAGAAAACACATCATAGTGCAACACAGCTGATACTATCAATAAGGGTGTACAAAACAAGACAAACAAACAGGACAAACACTACATAAAACAAGTAAGGCTGACTAAATTAAAAAGAGAATTTATTACACATACATAAATGAGGCAGATGCGGGATCCGGTGTGTTAAAACCAGGATCCTACTTACAGGACTGCCACAGGTCATATGCAGAGGATAGGGTGTATCTGTTCTGGTTGCTGCTCCGTCGGAACACGTGACCTCCCAGGGATTCTCTCCTTCGGCGACCGGAACTGCGTCACTCTCCGCGACACTGGAGCTTCCGGGGGCTCAAGCCCTCTCTCTCTCCGAAATCACCTCTCAGGACAAACTAACTTAATTTCCCATGCAATCAAGACAGCACCTGGGGTAAAAGTACGTTCCCGTCCTTATAGGTTGCCTGAAAGTCGTAGGGCTATTACTCAGCTCACATCTGTCCCTGCGTCCCTGGCCTCAATCAGCAGCATTATCCAGTAATAATACCCCGGCAATGGCAGTATCCAGTAATAATCAAGTAATTATTACTGGATACTGCCATTGCCGGGGTATTATTACTGGATAATGCTGCTGATTGAGGCCAGGGACGCAGGGACAGATGTGAGCTGAGTAATAGCCCTACGACTTTCAGGCAACCTATAAGGACGGGAACGTACTTTTACCCCAGGTGCTGTCTCGGTGCATGGGACATTAAGTTAGTTTGTCCTGAGAGGTGATTTCGGAGAGAGAGAGGGCTTGAGCCCCCGGAAGCTCCAGTGTCGCGGAGAGTGACACAGTTCCGGTCGCCGAAGGAGAGAATCCCTGGGAGGTCACGTGTTCCGACGGAGCAGCAACCAGAACAGATACACCCTATCCTCTGCATATGACCTGTGGCAGTCCTGTAAGTAGGATCCTGGTTTTAACACACCGGATCCCGCATCTGCCTCATTTATATATGTGTAATAAATTCTCTTTTTAATTTAGTCAGCCTTACTTGTTTTATGTAGTGTTTGTCCTGTTTGTCTTGTTTTGTACACCCTTATTGATAGTATCAGCTGTGTTGCACTATGATGTGTTTTCTTTGTCTTTCTCCCTGACATGTATGTGGAGTAACATCTTGGAGAAGGTTGGAGCATCCTAATACTTCTGCATATTATCAGTCATAGAGACAGTGTCACCATTGGACTTTGCATCTCCTTTTGGACTATTACGGCGCCGGTCTGTATTGTATATGTTTTGGTTTTTTACCAACTGTGTCTTGGGGTTAGTGTCACCTGGCAGCCTACGTTATATAATTATTGGTAGTTAGAATCACTGTTTATCACTTCATTTTAAGGTTATCACATCACTTTTTAGCGCTATATACACCGTTTTTTTCTTTTATTTCATAAAACCCGTTACAAATGGGATTGACAGTAAATCACTCAAATGCATTGTTCTTACTAAGCTACTAAAGCAAGTTGCATGTGTTACATTTCTTATAACAGTGTGAATCAGTTGGCGACCAGCAGGTACTAGTGTACATTGCCCGATAATATCATGCAATGCTGTGGTGAGCATTCCGTTTCCATGATTCCCTAAACTCACATTCTTTCAGCTGAGTCAACCAGAAAACCTACCTCGTCCGGAACATTAGTGCAGGATCCATGTTCACTGAAGCCATTCGACCAACATGGCGGATTTCTTTTGCAATCATCCTTAGCTTCTCAAAGTTGATCAATCCCTCCACTTTGGAGTCATTGCCTGGTTCGAAAACATATATTTGGACAATTTTATATGAGGTTTTATGCATTTTCAGCAATTTACCAAATCATTAAAAAACATAACTATAAATACATGACTTCTGCACTCACCTTCATGTAAGAAGGTAAGGTCCTTCTTGATAACAGGAAACAGGGGTATAATGGGAGGCTGGAGGTTCTGGCTGTTCAGTACATTGCGATATTTCGCCATGTTCCTCGATGGGTCAAAGAGGTCCTGGAGATCTTGAAAAAGCTTCTCGTATTTACTAGGGAGCTTTTCCCATGTTGCACGGAGCCTCGACACGGCCGCCAAGTTCAAGCCACTGGAAATATACAACTCAAACTTAGTCAATGTATTTAACAACACCACCTCAACACACCAGACTTCCCCTACATCACGCGAGTGGGATTGTTCCCATTCATTCCTCTACACATTGACTTTTACATTATTGCACTAATATGTGTGTGTGTGTGTGTGTGTGTGTGTGTGTGTGTGTGTGTGTGTGTGTGTGTGTATATATATATATATATATATTGTTTAAAGACCGTTTACACACAATTATGAGTTTGCATAAGGTATTTTAGATATTTTGATTAATTTAGATCTATATCCCTAAAGTCCAACCATTTTTAGAATTTAAAAGAAGTTTGATTAGCTAGAAATAAGGTTTAAGATCACAAGGTCTTCTCTTCAGTCATCTAATAGTGGGATTTGTGTTTAATATCCATAAAGAAGCCAAAATCAACGGTAATCTTTACCTACACCCAACTAATATTACCTAGACAATATTAATTTTAAAGTCTAATTATACTTTTAGGCCCTCAAAAGCTTGTTCTAGCAAGGCACTCGTGGGATGTCAGCCCTTCTTGGCAAATACCAATTTAGATTATTATTCTCCTGGATGCGACATTTACTGATTTACATAATAAGTAACATATATACATAAACATACATATATATATATATACCAGCAGTATGCACTAAAAATGCTACTGTTTTAATGTGTGGCAGAGTCAATTTTGCCGACATGGATGAATTGATTCTGCACGGTATTCAGACTGATATAGACCTTTGCCTTGGGGTACTCTAACTGGGCTTAAAAGAAAACACCTAGTTTTTACTCCCCTTATTTGACTTGCAGAAATTTAATTCTTATCTTTTTCGACATCATTATGCATGATAAGCAATTTCAACAAATTTTCAACAAACATTGCAAACCTGTTTCCTCACACCCTTCCCTCAGAATTCACACACTGCATTTAAAATAACAATTTAAAAAAAATCCTCTTTCAATAACGTCAAAAAAAAAAAAAAAATCAAGAGTTTTCATTGAGCCTTTCCAGTGCGTAAACGGCATGGACACCAAGTCAGCTTCCAAAATTAATACAGTTAAAAGGTTAAAGTTGAAGAGGTTATCCATTCTTTGCCAGGGAGCCTACAAGGCATTGTAAGATAATGGGACCCTTTAACATTTTAGTTGCATGGAGTGACTTAATGACTTGATTTGTTTATGAAACTACTATTTCTAGTACTGGTGTATGCAGTGATGCTTCCTGTTTACCTAATGATTGCAAACATGGAGTTGAAATTCTTGCATTCCCTACAATGCAGTGCTATCTTGATGGAATGCTTGATTATCTTCATTCGCTTCAGCTGGTTGGTTTCCCTCAGAATTTCCGAGGCCACCCAGAAGGTCTCCTGGTTAATGACTTCTTCAAAGTTTTTGAGGTTGGCGCAGCCAGTTTTCGATTTAAATTTGTACAGGTCGTCGATGTACTCGGTCGGTTCGATGTTACGAAATAGCTCAAAATTCCTCATGGAGAGCTGGGTCGCCACCTCAATGGTACTCAGCTGTAACAAAGAGATCTGACTTTCCCTCAGCAGGTCCTGAGCGTCTTCATCGGAGCACAGCGTTTCTGTTTCCATGTTATTTTTTAGGTAATACCTGCAACACACATATATATATTAGTGTAGAAGACACTACATTACACACACCAGTAATTAGTGTATTTAGTTGCATGCTTAACAGATCAATCAAACAATGTGTACAAATGTTCTTTCAGAGGGATTAAGTGGTTTTAAATATAACATATTAAAAACGCAGTGGCAATGCATTGTCAGGTAATGTTTTTACATGTCTGCCCTAAATAAAAAGAAATAGTGTTGTAAGTATCGCACTCACATCCATATGTTACTTTACGTTAACTTTTCGAGAGCACATTTAAAGAAAATGGTTTCAAAAACGAGAGATCGTTGTGTCATGTGACTTCTTAACCCGCCCCTCTGTGTAAATGAAAGCCAACATGTCACAGCTATATTGAACAGAATTCCTAGACGGGGGTATTCATTTGTTTTCTCATGTAAACGGAGTCTACACATACACAAGAATCAATATTTCAACAACCCACATAACAGCTTCCTTGGCACTGTGAACCACGGTCATATTGCTGCCCCTATTTCATGATCTCCCAATATATGGTGTGATATTAACCCTCTGTCTTCATCAACTAAAAAGCAAACATGCTGCAGCATAGGGCAATATGCATGACTATACCAAGGGTAGGCACTTTGTGTATTGGTTTTAGATAGGGCTTTGGTTCTAAAAACAAAAAAGGGTGTGTTTGGTTTTAGTTCTGACAAATTTTAATTTGTTCTGTTTTGATTTTTTTTTTTAACCAAAGTATGGGGGGGGGGGGACTCTAAAATAGCATATCTAAGCATGACAAATTCTTACAGTAAGCATACAACCATAAAATCAATTGACTAAAATAACTGAAAAACTTAGAATAATTAAAAAACATATGACGAGAAACCACCCATGTTTTCAAATCCACTGTAGAGATGGTCTCTGGGTCTGGTTCTAAAAATCTTAAGAATTTTGGTTATGGAACGAAAGGTTCTGGTAGGTTCTGATTTCCCATAACTGATTTTCAGAAGACATCACTTAATGACTTAATTCAAGAGCAGCACCCAGTGTGGTAGAACTTGAACTCAGATGTTTAAACTGGTCTTAAATGCTATTTGCTGTACTGCCCACACACATGTCACTACACTAACAAATAAGAGAAGAAAACACTGCAGGAATAACCCAACCATAGGTCATAAGAGCACAATGACCACTAGCTACTGTAGCACTATAATGTAACGCAAAAGAATGTGCAAGTTCAGATATTCATTTTTCTTATACTCAATATTTAGAAAGCAGATTTCCTTCTCTGTTGCATGTGTATAGCAACCTATAGAGTTATTATAAACTACAGTAAATGTATTTGTTTGGACAGGCGCTGCAATTTTAAAACTGACTTTCAAATTCTATTTTATGATTCAATAAAAGATCATTTTTATTTTAATGAGGTCTCAAATATTCTGCTAACTAGTCATCTCAAACTTAGAGAGGTTACTGGTAATTTAGCACTAGTCATAATTATGTAACTAAAGACTACAATTAAAACTCAGCCTTTGTTAACCTCTACTTCCCGTCAAGTAGAGAACACAGACTCACATTGCCTATTTACACTAGTTAACTCAACACAGACACAAATTATATATGATCGTACCTGCCACTGAGTTGTATTCTATCTGCCAGCTTAGAAAGTTGATCTGGAAGCCGTCTCTGTTTGATGACACCTTCAGGAGTGACAGAGACCTCACAGAGTGAGTAGGCGTCAGGGACTGCAGTTACTGCAAACTCTCTGATGGCCTGAATGACCACTTCCTTAGCTGTGGTATCTTTGCTGATCATTATGTAACGGCTCTGCTGGTCTGCCTTAAAAACTCTCAGGACCTGGTCAGGTAGGTCTGAAAGAAAACAGATAGACGTCAATATGTTCATGATACCGGATAAGACAGTATGTCTGACCAGCAAACTCCTTCATGACCTTCTGGCTTTCAATGGCCGCGAATCATCAAAGCGTGATCAGCACCATCACTGCGAAGTCTGCGATACCAGCTATTAAATGTCAATAGCAGATATCTCCGAGTCGGCAGGGACAGCGCGGCTCGCGCTTTAATAACTCCTGTCCAATGTGTGATGGGCTCTGCCAGCAGTGTATTCACCTCTCTAAAATGTTGTTTCTGATTATGTACAGTAACTGAATGGAGGCATGAAACAGGATGGGGGAGGGTGTAAAGATGTCCTACAGAGCAGAACTGCTGCTTTCAAGTCACGAGATGTACACGTGAATGTGCTGGTGGAGAAACTGGACATGATTTGCAGCAACTGCGGTGTCTGTGTTGTCCTCCCTGAGTTCTTTATTCGCCAAGATATCAACACTCAAGTTTCCTGCTGAACCTGGAAACTCCCAAATACCAGAAATCCTCAGTTTTGCTCTGAAGGATAATCTAGTTCACAATAAAACACTCAAAAACAAAAAGTAGACATGACCAAAAGTTTTAACTGTAAGTAATGCAGTTTAATATATATATCATTAAATACAACAATAAAATGTAAAATAAATGTTTCTGTAATTTTAGTTGTGGCATAAATGTGCAAAAATACACATTTACAACACAAAATCAAGTTTTACCCATGCCAATACTGATTTGTATTATATAAAACAAGGTGACAATCTAAAAAAAAAAAAAAAAATTGCATTTTGTGCCAAAGGACCATGTGATATAGTATGGGCAAATTACAATGAAACCCTCTTCACAGTCATGTTGCAGGCACTTTTAGCATTCAAGGGCTGGGAGACATGAAAGCGTGACGCAGAGTATTGCACCTGATGTGGCTGTAACGGTGATTGACTTGAATGGCACTTTCCACCAGGCCGGGCGCGATACCCAGCATTATGCTTTGACGACTCCCGAGCAATGAGTTAATTTAAGAACATACATTTGTTTTAATAACCTTTGTGTGTATAAAATTAGTAAAAGAAAATGATCAGTAGATTTTCATAACTAAACACTCACTTATCAACATATAACAATTTAATAGCTTAAAGCGTAGAGTTTACAATGTTCCAAATTTTACTTTTAAGGCGCAATGGATTTTAAAAAACAGTGAAAAACTCACAAGTTGTGAGCAAAACTCGATTTAAGATCTCTCTGATATATACAGTATGTCAACATATTACAATATATATTTTTCCTTTTTTATCCCCCAGTTTTTCCACACATACAATGAGAATTTTATTTATTTTTGCAGTTTCACTTTTTG